>NC_042616.1:814578007-814727613 GCF_901001135.1 Rhinatrema bivittatum | reverse complement strand
CCGCCATGTTTTTTTTTTCTGACGCTGGCTAAGACCAACGTGCTCGCCCGCACATGCGCAGTAGAGCTGCTCTCTACTGCGCATTTGTGGCACGTCGGTAAACCTTCATTTATTAGGTTGATATTTATCTTTATGAATGTGTGACAGAACATTTACCTCTTGTATTGGTGTGATTTAGTATTTGTATGACAAGAGGTCAAGAGTATTTCCTGGTTTTTTGCCTAATTGGGTAAGAGATTAGTATAATATAAAGTTTATTTTTTTATGCTCTCTGTACATTAATGTTCCCTTCATTTGGAAAACAATAAAGAAATGATTGAAAAAAAAAAATGTAATCCAGGGGAAAGAACTTTTAATATTGGCCTTAGGGAGTCTGCAAGAAGTTGGAATGTTCCAGATGTGAGAAGGTTGGCGAACTCTGCCAGAGCATCACCATGCAGGACTTATTGCAGCTTGCCATGTCCAGGGGCGGCTCAAGGCAGTCTGCCGCCTGAGGCAAGGGACAAGATGGCGCCTCCTTGCCCCGCTCCCCCATCCCTCCTCCCTTCAACTGCCGCCAGCCTGGCCTCCAGCGTTGTCAACATCGGCATCGTCGGCGTCCCTCCTCCACGCCGCCGGCCTGGCCTCCAGTGGCGGTGGCCCGCGGCAACGACCCTCCTCTTTTCTGCCACCGCCGGCCTGGGTCGGCAGCCGCAGCGGGGGCAGGTACGGTGAGGCGGATGCCCCGGTGGCATTCTGAGAGGGGCATTTTTTGTCGCCTCAAAATTCTGCTGCCTGAAGCGGCCGCCTCACCCTGTCTCATTACAGAGCCGCCCCTGGCCATGTCATAGAATGGGGGGGAGTGTGCTCTACCATGAGAACGTGTGGACTAGGTGGGTGCCAGAAAGTTTGGCAGTGATTGCAGAAAAGTGAGTAACAATTGCTACGATGGAGAACTATTTCCCAGGTAAATGTCCGTCGCGCGATGGTGCAGCTGGAGTGCCAGTTCCCAAAGGCATCCAGTAGACCAGTGGCATTGAATGTCTCACGCCCCCAAGTACCATGCCCTTTATTTTAGATTGATGGCAGATTTCCCAGCTGGAAGGGGACATCTTGGAGAAGTGGGAGATGCTTGGAATCCAGGCCTGAACAATTACAAATACCGTCATTCCCAGAGATACTGTCCAAGGACTGCAGAATAGCAGCTGCCATTGATGTTTTCAACTGATCCTGCTTAAAAGCCATTCACTCTTCGTGCTGCATTAAGGTCTTGAGGACTTTGTTCAATGGAGGGACCTGATGGAGATGTGGGAGGAAGCCACCTGTAAGCTACCTGCAAAGCATCTGTGGCCAGTTTTCTTGTTTCAGGTATTGATGTTGTTACGCGCCCCGCGCGCGGACCTGCTCACCCTCATGGTCCCACAGCGGAACGGGACATCTTGGAGAAGTGGGAGATGCTTGGAATCCAGGCCTGAACATGGCCCCGGCGTCCCGCAGCGGCGGTCGCTGGGCCTTCCACTGCGCGCCGGGCCTCACGCCGAGGTTCGGCGTCCTCGGCCATCTTGGCCACACCCATACACGCGTGCGCGGACTGTACGGACCCATGTAGGGCCAAGGGCGGGTCCGAGCTCCACAGCACGCCCTGATTGATCCCCCGATATAAGGAAGTTCCTGACTTCACTTCCTTGCCTTGGCAATTGGGTCGGTTTGCTCTGAGATTGCCTCTGCGCTTGTATTTCTGCTTGCTTGTCCTAGTCTCGTTCCAGGATCCTTCTGTTCCATTTCTGTTCCTGACTTGTCCCTGCACCCTAGTTCCTGTTCCTGTGTTCGTCTGTCTGCCTATCCAGTTAGTACTCTCGGACTGTCTTACTGGTACTGACCTCAGCCTGTTCCGGACCTGCCTGCCTGTCTGCCGCCTGCCTCAACACCTCAGTCTGCTTTCGACCTCGTCTGACCCCTTTGTCCAGTACCTGACCCCTGCTTTGCATGACCACTCTCGGACTGACCTCTGGACATTGACCTTTCATCTGCCTGACCTCGTCTCCAGGTTCTGGCTCTGTTCCTCGCCTTGTCATCACCAACTCTGTTCGGGTTCTCCCTGCTCCAACCACTTGCCATCCTTGAACCCGATCGCGCTCCCCCTGTCCCCGTGGGCACGCCGGACTTTCACTCTCCTAGGAGACCCTGCGAGGCCCACCTAAGTCCAAGCGGTCCGGGTCCCTACGTGTTTCTCCCGGGGGGACATCAGGCTTCCAGTGGTGAAGCTCTTCCTAGCCTCAGTCTCCTCCAGTGCTCCGCCCCCTGGGGGCAGTTACCTCCTGCTCCCTTTCAGGAGGTGTCCCTTCACTGCCCCAGGACAAGGGTCCACCCCCGAGCGCAACAGATGTCTGCTCTGAAGATGCTGCAGCAGTTGTGCCACTGTGTTGGTGCTGCCTGTAATCCATTCAGAATGGACCGAGGTTGGGGTAATATCTGAACTTTAGATACAGCGTCCTAATCCACTGTTGGAAATCAAGCAGTCCTGGGATTTCTTATGAATTTGGTTTTATGTGTTAAATTATGCATATAGAATAGAAGGAATCTACAAGTTGTGATGTTTGCTGTTGTCACTAATAGTCAAACAGGTGGATAAAGCGATGGAAAAAGCCTGAAAGAATCTTGGCTGCATAGGGAGAGGAAGGCTCAGCAGAAATAGGGAGGTGATATTGCCCCTGTATAGGTCCCTGGTGAGACCTCACTTGGAATACTGAGTACAATTCTGGTGACCGCACCTTCAGAAGGATATAAACAGGATGGAGTCGGGCCAGAGAGAGGCTACTAAGATGGTCAGTGGTCTTTGTTCTAAAGCATATGGGGATAGACTTAAATATCTGAACATCTACTCCCTAGAGGAAAGGTGAGATAGGGGAGATGTGACAGAGACATTCAAATATCTCAAAGGTTTCCATGCACAGGAGGGGAGCCTTTTCCAATGGAAAGGAGACTCTAGAATGAGGGGTCACGAGATGAGGGTGAAAGGGGATAGACTCAGGAATAATCTTGGGAAATGATTCTTTGTAGAGAGGGGAGTGGGTACATGGAACAGACTCCTAGAGAAGGTGCTGGAGACAAAAACAGAATGTGAATTCGAGAAAGCATGGGATAGATGCAGGGGATCTCTAAGGAAGTGATGCCAAATGAATTGGATGGGCAGACTGGATGGGCCATACGGTCTTTTACTGCCATCATGTTTCTATGCTTTGAAAAAAAAATAATATGAGGTCAACTGTTGACAAGAAAGGGAAAAACAGATCTTAACTGGTTATTTTGCTGGTACAATAAATGCTGATCTTCTTTTAGCAGCAGATGGAGATAATAATGTAAAGTAATCTGTCTCTACATGCTCAGATGCAGAAGAGGGATTATCTGATAATTACCCATGGTACTTTTACCCTCCAGGTAATAGTCTTGGTCTAGTGAATAGTGAATGTCTTTTAGTTTCTTGTCCTAATGGGTGATTTCCAAGAATAAAGCGATGGTAATGGCCTTCAATTAAAATAATTTGATTGGTGTGTAAAATTTCAGGGATTCCAGCTTTGAATTCCTTTGTTAGTTAATTATGCAGGCGGTTGCCAGAAGGTTTGAGGCTGTGCTGCGTAAGCCAGGAGATATAGTAGAAGCTGCTTGGGTCTGGATATGTGACCAAGGAGGCTAAAAAGCAAGCAAACCTATACCCGGGGCCGACGGACGCACTAGGCGAACTAGGCCTGGGTCGAGGGTGCCAACCATTAGGGGGCGTGAGCCACGTGGGGCCGCGAGCAGCCGTGCCAGAGAGGCGTGGAGATTCAGCATGACCGAGGGGGGGTGGGGGTGGGCGTGACCGGGTGGGAGCAGCGTGATGAGGGGTGGGGGGGGCGGGTGCATGGCGGAAGGTGTCTGGGGCGCCTACCCCCCCCCCCTTGCACCGGCCCTGCCCTATACCAGTAATTTAGAGGGAGTCTCTGGTTAGATTCCCACCTGCATTAATTCATTGTGGCCGACAGGGCCCTGGATACGTCCTAGGTGGCAGTGACAGCCAAAGGCTAGAGAACCAAAGACGATGTATGGCTACTGCATGCTGGGGTCGAATTAAATATATATTTATTAGTAGCTAAAGTTTTACCTTGTATAGAAATAAGTAAGGGTTTGCTGGTTAAGTTGATCGTTAGGACACGTAGACAAAATGTAAGCTTACACATGGGTATTAGTTATACAAGAATTAAGCATACATTATAGGAATCTAATACATATTGAGGTATTTGGTTGCCGATTGATTGGAAGCTTTGCTACCAATGTTGCTGGATCATATGTAAAGTGTTAATTCCATCTGCAGCACTCAGGGCTCTCAGGGTTTGGTCAGCCCCTACCATGTGACAGGGGCTACAAGTGCCATTGGTTGGCCCCTGTCACATGGTAGGGGCCAAAGGCCACCGGCGCCATTTTGGTTAGTGGCAGCCGAGGCCCTGGGAGCGGCAATCGCTCCCAGGGCCTCCGCTGGACCACCAGGGGGGGGGGTGTCGGGAGGGTGGCACAACCGGGGGGGGGGGGGGGGGGGGGTGGGGGGGGGGGCTGGGCAGAATTTTGAAGGGGCACTTTTTGCCCTTTCAAAATTCTGCCACCTGAAGTGGCCGCGAGCCACGGCGGCGGTGCCCCCTAAGTCTCAGCGCCCTGGGTAGTGGTTCCTCCGGCCCTGTAGGGTATTACAAATCTTTCTTTAAGCTTTTAACATAGGCGTCAGCAGAAGTGAGCAAAGCCAATTTAGAGGCCGTCAGGGTCTGTCCCTTGGCATTTTGCACATTGGTGCATCCTAGCTTAGGGGGTACCACGCAGGGGTGTTCTGCCAGGGGGTACCACGAAGGGGTGTTCTGCCAGGGGGTACCACGCAGGGGTGTTCTTCCAGGGGGTACCACGAAGGGGTGTTCTGCCAGGGGGTACCACGCAGGGGTGTTCTGCCAGGGGGTACCACGAAGGGGTGTTCTGCCAGGGGGTACCACGCAGGGGTGTTCTTCCAGGGGGTACCACGAAGGGGTGTTCTGCCAGGGGGTACCACGCAGGGGTGTTCTGCCAGGACTGTTTAATTATTGTGCGTTCTGGACATCTCAGTGAAATTTAACATTTTTTGCACATTCAGTTTCATCAACGTGGTACAAAACTGAGGTTAAGGAAAAGAATAGATATATATATATACACAATATCTATCTTATGCGCTGTCTGGTTCATTCCTTCAGGATAGAAGGGTGATAAATGGGGGATGGAGGCTGAGAAGTGCAACTCGTTGTTACTAGCCTCTGTGGCACACTCCAGTCACCCCCAGGCGGAAGACAAACTAATTTGGTCCAGTCTGAGGGAAAGGGGCATGCGCAGGGCCGGCGGAAGCACTAGCCGAGCTAGGCCCGGGCCGAGGGCGCCGAGCGTTAGGGGGCGCGAGCAGTGGCGGCAAAGAGGAGCGGGGATATCGCATCGCCACTCCTCCTCGCCGCCCCTCGCAAGCCACGTGTGGCCGCCTCAGCTCGCGAGAGGTAGGGGTGGGGGGTGTTGGCGTGACGGGCGGAGGGGGGGGGCGGCACAAGGTGCCTAGCGTGCCCAGTCCCCTTGCACCGGCCCTGGGGATGTGCCTGTAGGGAACGTGAGTCACTCAGACTGTGAGGAGCTGGAGAGGAAGGGGGGAAGGAAGCCGCGGCTGATGCTGGCGGTGAAATGGCAGCCGTGTGCCGCATCCCTCCCGCTCTCTGCCACCGCTTCCGGCTGCTCTCAGAGAGGATCGGGCACAGCCTTATGTGAACTTCCAGGCGAAGGGCGGGGACCTCTGCTGAGGAGAGACGGAAAGGCAGAGGTGAATTAAACAATGCGTTAACGCCTGTTTAGGGTGAAGAATTCAACAGCCATGACTTCTGTCAGCATAATAACATATTGGCAGATAAATCCAGCAAGTTGGAAATAATTTAGCTGCTGTGGACATTCAGTTTTTATTAATACAGTACCAAAGCACAGAGAAATCAGCTTCTAAGAAGCCCCTTTGAAGAGAAGATATCCTTGTAAACTCCAGATAGCCTTTAGTGATAGCTGAATAGAAGAATGTAAGAGCGTTTGGGTAGCATTGGGGTTTTTACAATTGCAGTGTCAGCCCTGGGCCAGGGGCCATGCACCATGGTTGCGTCCAGAACTGTGCAGTCCTGGCTCCCGAATCCGGCCCCTGTCGTCCTTAAGCAATGACCACGGTCCCCTCCCCCCCCCCCCCCTACTCACCTCCATGGCCTGGGAATGCTGGCTTTGAAGCATCCCCCAGCCCCTGCCGTCCCAGAGAGCGAAAGACTCGAGTCGGGGGGGGGTCGACAAGGGGACCTTCCCCCACAGGGCAGCAGTGCAGCTGAGCCACCGGCAGGCCCAGTTTATTTCCTTGGTATCCAAACACAATGCATCCATTGAGGAGTGGAAATTGCTCATCCGATGTTTGGCAGCTTTGTTTACAGAGTTCCTTTGTTTTAACCCTGATTTTATTTAATATTTATTTAAGACCTGTGGGGAATACTGCTTCAGAATTTGGGCATTCAGTCCTTGACATGCAGATGATGTGCCACTCCACTCTGTCCAGATCACAATATGATGGTCAAAAGACGTATTTTTTGCTAGACAAAAATTTCAATGTGGATGAATGTAAAGAAGTTTATCCCAGGACAAGCAGGATGCTAGTCCTCACATATGGGTGACGTCATTGATGGAGCCCTATCACGGAAAACTTTCTATCAAAGTTTCTAGAAACTTCTGACTGGCACACTGAGCCCACTGAGCATGCCCAGCATGCCATTATCCCTCGAGCCACAGGGGGTCTCCCTTCAGTCTCGTTTGTAGCAATTAGTGTTAGCCAAAAATAAAATAATAAAAACATTGCGGACCCAACTCCGCGGGATGGCGGGTGGGTTCTGTGAGGACGACATCCTGCTGTCCTGGGATAACACCTATTACAAGGTAAGCAATTTTGCTTTATCCCAGGACAAGCAGGATGCTAGTCCTCACATATGGGTGATTAGCAAGCTACAGGCTGAGTCATTTTGTGATGGACCAACAGCGTACAACTTGTGCAACAGGCACAACAACCGGTGCACTGTTGGAAAAAATGAGGCAGCCTGAAATCACGAAAGGTTGGATGTGGAAGGAGTTGGAATTATACTGGAAATAAGTTCTTTAAGACAGATTGCCCAAAGGCTGAATCTTGTCGTCCTTCCTTGTCCAGGCAATAATGAGCTGCAAATGTGTGAAGAGAGCTCCGTGTTGCAGCTTTGGAGATGTCAGCAATCGGTACTGAGCGATAGTGTGCTACTGACATTGTTCTAACTGAGTGTGCCTTTCCTCGTCTCTGGAGAGGAAGGCCTGCTTTCTCATAGCAGAAGTCTATACAATCTGCTAGCCAGTTGGAGAGAGTTTGTTTGCCCACTGCCGTACCCGGTTTGTTTTTGTCAAAAGAAACAAAGAGCTGGGTGGATTTCTTATGGACTCTAGTGCGGCCTAGATAATACGCTAGCGCGCGTTTACAGTCCAAGGTGTGTAATATTCTTTCGCCTTGGTGAGAGTGAGGTCTTGCAAAGAACGTGGGCAAATTTATAGATTGATTCAAGTGGAAATCTGTAACCACCTTGGGAAGGAATTTAGGGTGAATATGGAGGACCACTCGATCATGTAGGAACCTGGTATAGGGTGAGTATGTTACAAGTACTTGTAACTCTGCTCACTAACTTTTCTAGCAGATGTAATAGCTACTAGGAAGAGAACTTCCCATGTAAGAAATCTAATATCACAGGAATCTATGGGTTCGAAAGGAGAATGCATGAGCCTTGCTAGGATTGCATTATGGTCCCTTTCTGTGACTGGTGGCCGTATAGGGGGTTTAAGGTGAATTAAACCTCTCATAAACCTACTGACAAGGGGTTGTGCTGATATCGGGGCATCCCCTACACCAGAGCTTTCCAAACTTTTCATGTTGGTGACACACTTTTTAGACAAACATAATTTCACGACACGGTAATTCAGTCTACTAGTAAACCAGAGGTTAAAGGTTAAACGAACGAAACATATTTCGACAATTTATGTACGTTTCCTTAAATATATACATAAATAAAATGTTTCACGACACAACCTATCTCATGAAAACCTTAAATTTATATTAAAAATATATATTCCAAGATTCATGTTATTGTTATAATTTATGAGAAACAATAATAAAACAAATTGTCTGTCCCCCACACCCTCATCTCTCTCCTCCCCCCAGCACATGTCTGGCCCCCACACACTCATATCTCTCCCCCTCAAGCACATGTCTGTCCCCCCAGCACGTTTGCCCCCCACTCACTCATCTCTCTCCCCCCAGCACATGTCTGGCCCCCACACTCATGTACCTCGTCTTTTTGATTATTGCCAGTTAAGTGCTTCACTCCCTTCCATGATCACCAGACACTGCTGCTTGCAGTCAGTACTCCTCATGGCCAGGCCTCATCGGCAGCAGCAGCCAATGCAAGGATGGCTGGGCTCGTTCCACCCACCAAGCCCCCCCAAAAAACGCGATTGACAGCAAAAATCACCCAATAATAAGCAACCCATAAACTGAAAAAAAAAGTGAATCTCTAGAAAAAAAAAAGCCCAAACTCGCATCAGAGTTGACCGGGCTTGCGCGACACACCTGCACACTGCAGGCGACACACTAACGTGTCCCGACACACAGTTTGGAAAGCTCTGCCCTACACCTTTGTTGTAAGCTGAGATAGCACTCAGGTGTACCCTTACCGATGAAGTCTGGAGACCAGAGTCGGAAAGGTGTCAGAGATAATAAAGATGACATGGGGCAGGAAAAGGGGTCCATACTTTTCTGCGTGCACCACGTGGTGAATCTTTTCCAGTTGCAGCGATAGGATTTTCGTGTGGAAGGTTTTCATGAAGCTACAAGCACTTGAGATACATTAGTTGAAAGATTTAGTGGTTGAAGGATCAAGCTTTCAACATCCAGGCTGTGAGGGATAGGGTTTGTGTTGCGTCCGTACGGGGCTAGACGGCTTCGCCCCGTTTGCCTCACCTTGTTCACGGCTCCTCCCGCTTACCTTGGGAAAATGGCTACTGCTGCATCTGCAAGCTGCCCTCTCCGGCATCCCCAGAATGGCTATGGTGCTGTCTCCCGCCATGCTCCTCCCAAGGCCCTACTAGGGTGCGCGCGGGCGCGCCACCCACGTCTTTATTCCAGCATTGGCGCAAACCTCGGGGGCATCCCGCTCAAGTGACGTCATGCCATCCGGGAATATAGCCTGTTCTTGATTGCTAGCTCACCGAGTTAGCAAAGGATTGGTTTCGACCGGTCTAAGCTACTCTGCCGTTTCCATGCTGCTGCTGGAAGCTCTCTCTCTCTGCCCTTCGGGGTATTGACTAACCTGGGTACCCGCTCCTCAGGGGCCCTCTGCTTTATTTCAGGTGCCTTATAGGGATCAGGTACTCGCTCCTCGAGGGCCTGCTCTCCCTACCTCGGTGCCAATACCATCTACTTCAGTCTGTGGAATTGCATACCTACAGCAACCATCTAGTGAGTAATCTAACTCTCAGTCTGACTCATCTACAGCATTGCCTTGCTGGGAAACCTACACTGGAATTCCCCTTTACCAACGGGGTGAGAAGGGTCCCCTCTGCCGAGGGTCCCAAGACTGCTACATCCAGATTACCTCACTACTGCCTCCTCTGCTTACAGAAGAGGATACCACCCATATTTGTGAGGACTACATCCTGCTGTCCTGGGATAACACCTATTACAGGTAAGAAATTTTGCTTTATACTGAGTCCTGCCAAGACTGAGATGCTGTGGGATGGGAAACCTTTATTACTCTTCCCGGCCTTGGATGGGGCCCTCTTGCTTATTAATTCTCAGGCGTGCATTCTTCGTGTGCTCCTTGACGCCTCCTTTATGATGGAGTCACACATTTCAGCTGTTACATGTTCCTTCCTTCGGATGCGATACACATGCTTCTGATTTTATAATCTCAAGACTGGATTACTCTAACTCATCGAAAAGTGCACAAAGACTTCATTAATTCAGAATTCTGCTCTTATCCTATTTTCTGGTAGGAACTTTAGAGAGCACATTAAGTGAATACTTAAAGAGCTTCCTTGGCTACAATGACCTTTAAAGCTTTGGGCCCGTCTTATGTGAGGACGGGTTAGTGAGATCTGCTCCTGTACAATCGCTGAGGTCCACTAATGAAACTGTTCTTAGGGGTCCACCTCCAAAGGAGACAAGACTAGAAGGTACTTCGGGGAGAACCTTTCCAGATGGAGTCCCTTTCACTGGACTATTAGATTTCCCAGTTAGGCTTCATGGTGGTACCCCCTAAGCTAGGATGCACCAATTGTTAGGCTTGGTTGTACAAGCAGTGGTGTCATCATCAGGAAAAAGGAGGTGATATTGCCCTTGAATAGGTGCCTAGTGAAACCCTACTTTGAACACTGTGTTCAGTTCTGGAGGCCAAACCTTCATACGGACATGGAGAGGATAGAAGTGGTTTAGAGAAGGGCTGCTGAAATGTTTCAAGACCTCAAGGAACTCAAAAGGTACTTGCTGGAGGACAGAAGAGAAAGGGGGAGAAATGATAGAAACATTCAAATATTTGATAAACTTGATAGGGGAACCTTTCAATAGAAAAAGAAATACAAGGGCAAGAGGTCAAGATCTGAAGTTTCAGGAAAGAAGGTTCCTTCCCAGGAGGATGGGGACGGAGCAGGGTTTCCTGCATGGGCTGCAGGCTGACCTGACTGCACTTCCAAGGAAAGGACAAAAGGAGAAGGAGTGATATCCTGTAGGCTTTCAAGCTTATACGGGTGACAGCTGGAAGATACATGGCACAGTGAGTGATGGCCACAGCTAGAACAGGGCAGACATTCAAATTTCATAATAAAAATTCTTCACTACAGCAGTGTAGACAGGAATAACCAGACTTTGAGGGCCAAATTGTTTTTATTTGTAGCAGAAAGAGGGGTAAAGCCTGGGATAAGCAGAGAGGATCCTTAGCTGTGGGGGAGTGAGGGGTAAAGCCTGGGATAAGCACAGAGGATCCTTAGCTGTGAGGGAGTGAGGGGTAAAGCCTGGGATAAGCACAGAGGATCCTTAGCTGTGAGGGAGTGAGGGGTAAAGCCTGGGATAAGCACAGAGGATCCTTAGCTGTGAGGGAGTGAGGGGTAAAGCCTGGGATAAGCACAGAGGATCCTTAGCTGTGAGGGAGTGAGGGGTAAAAGCCTGGGATAAGCACAGAGGATCCTTAGCTGTGAGGGAGTGAGGGGTAAAGCCTGGGATATGCACAGAGGATCCTTAGCTGTGGGGGAGTGAGGGGTAAAGCCTGGGATAAGCACAGAGGATCCTTAGCTGTGGGGGAGTGAGGGGTAAAGCCTGGGATAAACACAGGGGATCCTTAGCTGTGGGGGAGTGAGGGGTAAAGCCTGGGATAAGCACAGAGGATCCTTAGCTGTGAGGGAGTGAGGGGTAAAGCCTGGGATAAGCACAGAGGATCCTTAGCTGTGGGGGAGTGAGGGGTAAAGCCTGGGATAAGCAGAGAGGATCCTTAGCTGTGGGGGGAGTGAGGGGTAAAGCCTGGGATAAGCACAGAGGATCCTTAGCTGTGAGGGAGTGAGGGGTAAAGCCTGGGATAAGCACAGAGGATCCTTAGCTGTGGGGGAAGTGAGGGGTAAAGCCCGGGATAAGCACAGAAGATCCTTAGCTGTGGGAGAGTGAGGGGTAAAGCCTGGGATAAGCACAGAAGATCCTTAGCTGTGGGAGAGTGAGGGGTAAAGCCTGGGATAAGCACAGAGGATCCTTAGCTGTGGGGGAGTGAGGGGGTAAAGCCTGGGATAAGCACAGAGGATCCTTAGCTGTGGGGGAGTGAGGGGTAAAGCCTGGGATAAGCACAGAAACATAGAAACATAGAAATGACGGCAGAAGAAGACCAAACGGCCCATCCAGTCTGCCCAGCAAGCTTCACATTTTTTTCTCATACTTATCTGTTTCTCTTAGCTCTTTGGTTCAATTTCCCTTCCACCCCCACCATTAATGTAGAGAGCAGTGATGGAGCTGCAACCAAGTGAAATATCAAGCTTGATTAGTTATGGGTAGTAGGGGAAGTAACCGCCGCAATAAGCAAGCTACACCCATGCTTATTTGTTTCACCCAGACTGTGTTATTCAGCCCTTATTGGTTGTTTTTCTTCTCCCCTGCCGTTGAAGCAGAGAGCTATGCTGGATATGCGTGAAGTATCAGTTTTTCTTCTCCCCTGCCGTTGAAGCAGGATATGCATTGAAAGTGAAGTATCAGGCTTATTTGGTTTGGGGTAGTAACCGCCGTAACAAGCCAGCTACTCCCCGCTGTGTGAGTGCGAATCCTTTTTTCTTCTCCCCTGCCGTTGAAGCAGAGAGCTATGCTGGATATGCGTGAAGTATCAGTTTTTCTTCTCTCCTGCCGTTGAAGCAGGGAGCTATGCTGGATATGCGTGAAGTATCAGTTTTTCTTCTCCCCTGCCGTTGAAGCAGAGAGCTATGCTGGATATGCGTGAAGTATCAGTTTTTCTTCTCCCCTGCCGTTGAAGCAGAGAGCTATGCTGGATATGCATTGAAAGTGAAGTATCAGGCTTATTTGGTTTGGGGTAGTAACCGCCGTAACAAGCCAGCTACTCCCCACTTTGTGAGTGTGAATCCTTTTTTCCACATTTCCTCTTGCTGTTGTAGCTTAGAGCGATGTTGGAGTCACAGTAACCATGTGTATGTTTATTGAATAAGGGTATTGTCTCCAGGCAGTAGCCGTCATTCTGGCGAGTCACCCACTCTTTATTGACGGCCTCTTGATTTTATGGATCCACAGTGTTTATCCCACGCCCCTTTGAAGTCCTTCACAGTTCTGGTCTTCACCACTTCCTTCGGAAGGGCATTCCAGGCATCCACCACCCTCTCCGTGAAGAAATACTTCCTGACATTGGTTCTGAGGATCCTTAGCTGTGGGGGAGTGAGGGGTAAAGCCTGGGATAAGCACAGAGGATCCTTAGCTGTGGGGGAGTGAGGGGTAAAGCCTGGGATAAGCACAGAGGATCCTTAGCTGTGGGGGAGGGAGGGGTAAAGCCTGGGATAAGCACAGAGGATCCTTAGCTGTGAGGGAGTGAGGGGTAAAGCCTGGGATAAGCACAGAGGATCCTTAGCTGTGTGGGAGTGAGGGATAAAGCCTGGGATAAGCACAGAGGATCCTTAGCTGTGGAGGAGTGAGGGGTAAAGCCTGGGATAAGCACAGAGGATCCTTTGCTGTGGGGGAGTGAGAGGTAAAGCCTGGGATAAGCACAGAGGATCCTTAGCTGTGGAGGAGTGAGGGGTAAAGCCTGGGATAAGCACAGAGGATCCTTAGCTGTGGGGGAGTGAGAGGTAAAGCCTGGGATAAGCACAGAGGATCCTTAGCTGTGAGGGAGTGAGGGGTAAAGCCTGGGATAAGCACAGAGGTTCTTTAGCTGTGGGGGAGTGAGGGGTAAAGCCTGGGATAAGCACAGAGGATCCTTAGCTGTGAGGGAGTAAGGGGTAAAGCCTGGGATAAGCACAGAGGATCCTTAGCTGTGGGGAGTGAGAGGTAAAGCCTGGGATAAGCACAGAGGATCCTTAGCTGTGTGGGAATGAGGGGTAAAGCTTGGGATAAGCACAGAGGAGCATTAGTTCTGAGGAGTGAGGAGTAAAGCTTGGGATAAGCAGAGCACAGAGGATCTCTCATTGTGATGAAGCGAGAGGAAAGCCGGTGGTTAGCTGGGGACTGTGGCATTGTAACAGGAATATATTGGGCAGATTAGGTGAATTGCCTTTGAATTGTATAGTTCCCTGTAATGTTACTAATTTCTAATTGGGTTGCAGTTTTCATTTTGCAGTGTTATGTCCTCGCTCGTTTCAGCTTTGAGGGGCATGGTGAGGCCTTGTTGTCACTACCATGACATCGTCAGTTGCCAATTTAACAGCAACCTTCTTAGAATAAACTTGCGGGATTGTAACATGGAGTCAGTCCACACATTCACTAGTCATTATTGCTCCGTATGGCCTCGTACTTGTATTCTAGGTTTGAAAGTATTCATCCTACAGGGCCTGTTTGCAGATTATAGGCCAAACCCCTCCCCTTCCAAGGAACATTTCTGTTTGGCCCCAGGTTCTCGGCCTCGTCTGCATGTTACATATTTTGTTGAAAAACAAAAGTAAGGTACCACAAGAAAAAGACATTAGAGAAGACAGAAAAGGAGATTTCCATGTAAAAGCCCTGCCGATGACTTGGCTTCTCCCTTCTTTCTTGAAGAGTTCCCTTCCCTAAGTTGGCCGATCTGTGGGGCTCAGTGTACCCGTTTGCCACCATCACACGTGCAATTCCTTCCCTGGAATAGGTGTTGGAGCACAGCAAGCCGCACAAAGCCGCCCCCCTGCCTGCTGGGAGCAGTTCTTTCCTGGATTAATTCAGTTGAGTTTGCTTTATTCAAGTTGATGAATCGCCTTTCTTTGCAGATTAATCAAGGCGATGTACAGTTAACATAAACAAATGCTATTAAGACAGAAACGAGGCTAGTCAGCAAAATCCAGACGCAGCAGATCCAGAAGGGTGTGGAAAACCCCGGCATATGCCCACAAGCTCTCTAGGAAAGTGAGGGGGGTAAGATGCATTGCAATTGGCAGCTGCATGACCTATCTGTCTGCTGTCGGCAGAGAACACTAATTATGGACAAGCAATTTTGCTTTCCCAGCAGCTCAGGTGTTGGCGCTGCCTCCCAGTTTTTCCCAGAGCTGTACGGTGGTGGGTACAGTGCCTGCCCTGTGTACACGGCTGAACCTTTCGGAGTTTGTTGTCTTTTGCAGAGTCATGAGGGCGCCACTCTCGCTGCCTCCTGCCCCTGCATGTCTGGGGATGTCAGGCTGCAGACATTAAAGAGACGGTGACCCGGGCTCTTTTCTTCTCATAATCCTCTGCTTTCATGGGGAAATTGGTGCTTGGCTCTCTGCCACTGGAACCCGGAGATGTGCATAAATATTTGCTCTGTAAGGGTGTGTTCCTTTCGGCAACGAAACCGGCCTCACTGCTTGCTAGGAGTCGGAGAGGAGCCTCCTTCCTTCCTGCTGGATGGACGCAGCCATGCAGCTTCCCTGCCGACATCTGCCACCTGAACAGCTAATCCCCAGCGCTGAGAGCTGAGATGATGTGCTCTTTAGAGCTGGATTAGTCTCGGGTCTGAGGAAATTGAGGTGTTTATAAATGGGCAAAGAGACTGACAGCCTGTTATGGTACCTGGCACACCTTTCTGCAGCTCGTTCACAGACGAGTCATAGAAACACAATGCTGTACTTTTTGTAACATGTATCCCCTACTTGATTTATTAGCATTTTTTAATTTTCTCCTTTCTTTTTGTAATGATTTTTGTAATGATTATTAATCAATTATACTTAGGGAATAGCCACTGCTATTAATTGCATCAGTAGCATGGGATCTTCTTGGTGTTTGGGTAATTGCCAGGTTCTTGTGGCCTGGTTTGGCCTCTGTTGGAAACAGTATGCTGGGTTTGATGGACCCTTGGTCTGACCCAGCATGGCAAGTTCTTATGTTCTTATGATTTTATTTGATTCATATATTAATTTGGCAACACCTGTAACATTGTCGTGCCAGTAAAGTTATCTGAATGCAGATAAAGACCAATGGACCAATCTACTCTGCTCAGTTGAGATTCATGCTCTCTGGTCCTCTGCCATCCTGGGTAGACAAGCAAATTCCTATACCCAAACCATCCCCATTTATTCTTCCCCTCCCCCCACCTCTCCCACCCAATTCCCTTCCCTATTCCCATCTCCCGCCATCTATCCCAAGCATGTCCAAACCCTGCTATAGTGCCAACCTCCAAGCCAGCCAGGGCCTTGCCATCTTACTCTTTGATTCCTACAAGAAAAACACCCAGTCCCCGCTCTGTGCCCCACTACCAAGCTCTGCAAGAATCCATGAAGCCACCATGGCTGTCATTCTAAATAACACAGCCTCTCCACGCTCATTGATGTTTCTCGTTCAACTATGGTTGCTCCTTGCAGGTTTCCCCAATCGTTTCAGAAGCTATTGAACTGCTGTTAAGATCGTAACTGCCGCTCTGTCCAGATAACCCCAGTGCCTCTGTGGGAGTTTGATGCAATCCTACCGCTGCTGTTTAGGGCTGTAACTGCGGCTCCACCCAGGTTTCCCCAGTGCCGGTAGGGTTGTGATCAAGGCCTCCCAATGTTCTGAGGTGAAGACTAAAAAATATTGCCCTGGAAAACTGCCAGCTGATAGGAAGCAAGACTCTGCTGTCATTACCACATGGGACTTGATAGGAAAGACTTGGCTCTTTCTTTAAAAAGCTCTAATGTACTATCTTCACCATTTTCATTCAAGAAGTCGTGAAATAAAAAATAAATAGTTTCTAAGGGACTGGAGACAGAGACTTGTGCTTTGACTGAATGGCTGGGTCATGACGGCTTTTCTAAAAACCAAGAAACAATCTAGGTCAATTTTTTTGTAATCGGTGTGTCCACTTCTTTTTGCTGAGAAGGCTACCATGGCCAGCACAGTAAAGCCTTTTCAAGCAGAACTGATTAAGGCTTAGCTGCTAGCGGTCTCAAGGTTCATGCAGCAGCTATGGGGTCTCTCATGGAAATATATGAAAGGTTTCTATAGGATGTCTTCCTTTATTGTAAGGTTGCTGAAAGCAACATCCTTCTTTCGGTTTCCAGTTTGGTCTCTTTCCTCCCTGCCTAAGGAAACCTTCTAGGGATAAAAGAAAGTAGACACATGTTGAGGAAAGCTACTTGATCAATTGGAGATCAATCTATTGGACCAAAGGCAAAAGGCAAGGTCATCAGGGATTATGGCATGAACCCATTTCCAGTTACGGAGGAGGTAGTATTGCTTTCCTGACCAAACTCCCCCAATGCTGGCAGACGTCAGCAGAGATCCACATGGGGTGCTCCCTTTCTGTAGTCAGCAAATATCCACACCCACTGTTGCAGCCAGTGACATTGAGACCTTGGCTGCTGCAGCACAGTTAACTTTTCTCTTTCTTTTCATAATAAAACAGGTTTGCTAATGCTATTTAACAGTGCCTTTCCCAGGGGGAAAAAAACAGCAGACGAGAAAAAGGAGAGACTAGGGCACAGGTGGGTAGAAGGGAGGGCTCAAATGGAAGAAAGGTGATCCAGATCCCAGGAAGGAGGAAACATCTATGCAGGGGTTTCTCTCCTGATTCCCCACCCCGCCAGATCCTGCTGTACCAGAGAATCAGCCAAGGGAAACCCTGGGAACCATAACCGAGGGCCTGCTCAATTAGGGGAAGAATTGGAAAACCTGCTCTACCAGGGGAGGCAGCTCAAAGACTGTCATCCTGGGAGTGAAACCAGGAATTTGCTTCATCAGACAAAAGGAGCCTAGAACCAGGTAGCTAATGAATCCTGCCACACCAGTCCAGTACTTGCCACCATCTACTGGAGACGGAGAATACTGTCAAGTGTCTTGTCTGCACCACTCCTTCTAACAGTGATAATCTCACTGAAAAGTTAAAGTCGAAGGGCCAAGATGGCGTCTGATTGAAAGACGTGGTCTATAGAGCTCAGTCCTTTCTGCTTTTTCTGTTACTTCAAAATGCCTCATTTTACCGCCTACCCCCGTGTCTGGCCCAGGACAGCAATGGACAGATGGATTCCTTATCCCAACAGCGGGACTTTCTCCAGGATCCAGTTTCATTGCGGTCACTGCCATAGAGCAAGCAGCACTACTGCTGGACTTACAAACATCTTTGAGCCCTGGAGCTCCAATAATCCCTTCTCTGCCCATGCTGCGACTCACTGGGGGGGAGGGGGGGTAATGGGCCAGTACAGAGACGGAAGGAATTGGCGTCAGGCCCGAAGACAGCTGCTGGGGATGCCCCCCCACCTCTGAAACCACAAAGCTGGGACAGGAAGTTCAGCAGAGAGATTGCTACTGCCAGGAGAACTCCAAACCTCGGAGAAGATGGTGTATGGGGGATTGCCTGTCCTAGCCTCTACACCTTTGTTTGGAGAGGAACAGGCTGGGAACCTCAAAGGTTTGAATACTTCCAGCAAGGAAGGGCTGGGTAAGCACTATCTGTTGCGTGTCCCGGCCACTCTGGTGCCATGGCCGGCCCAGCTCACCTCGGGTCATCCTCCGCGGCTCCCGGTCCGTCCTCCCTTGCCACGGCTGTCTCCTCCCGGCATCCCCAGCGTCTCCTCCAGCCGTCATCGGCTTCCTCCTCCATGCAGGCCTCTCAGCAGAGCTCCCTCAGGGGCTCCGTGTCCTCGGCCACGCCCCTAGGCTCCTGCGCGGCCAACACCCCACCCTTTAAAGGGCCCAGGGCGGGAACCTCTACCTGGACGCCTCCTGATGACGTCACTTAGCTCGAGTATTTAAGGCGAGGCTCGTCCCCCAGTTCCTCGCCTTGGCAAACGGTCGTCTCCTCAGTGAGAAGCTAGTTGCCGTCCTGTGTTCCTGCGTTCTTTGTTCCTTGCCTGTTCCAGTGTTCCTGCGTCTTCCAGTGCTCCTGCATTCCTGTGTTCCCCTGGTCCTTCCTGTGCTCCAGCGTCTGTTCCTGTTCCGCTTCCCAGGTTGTACTTTTCAGACTGACACTCGGTACTGACCTTGGCTTGCCTCTGACCACACTTAGATTGACTCATGGTATTGATCTCTGCCTGCCTCTGACCATGTTCGGACTGCTGCCTGGAACTGACCTCTGCCTGCCTCTGACCACATTTGGACTTCTGCCTGGAACCGACCCCTGCCTGCTACTGATCTTGCTCGGACTGATACCTGGAACTGACCTTTGCTTTGGCTGACCACTCTCGGACAGATACCCTGGCTTTGACCCTTGCGCTCCACATGGACACACACTTTGTTTCTCCCATGACCACCAGGCCTGCCTGTTCTGACGTTGTCCGCAGCCTTCTGCCAGCTAAATAGGCTCTGCCTATCATGACCGAAGGACCTTCAGTTCCTGCTTCGTTCCAGTGGTCTCCGGTACCCTCTGTTCCGGTCTAGCTCATCTGTTCTCCAATAGCCACGCACCCTTGCTCTTGGTGGGCACACCTCTCCGCTACCTCTCCCAGGAGACCCTCAGAGGCCCACCTAAGCCCAGGCGATCCGGGAATCCAAGGGCTCAACCCAAGGAGCCCCCGGACTGTTATTGGTGAAGCTCCAGTTAGCCTCTATATCCTCGTATGCTCCGCCTCCTAGCGGCAGGCGTCCTCTGGGAACCCTCAGAGGGCCGTACCAATCCTGCGCCAGGCCAAGGGTCCACCTCCAGCGCAACACTATCCACGGGTTAATTTGGTTAAACCGGTGGCAATAATAAGATTCTGTATGGGTGGCCCTGATATCCCTAGAAAAATCAATTTCCTCGCTAGTTTCTGCTACCATCGACATTCATAGGCATATTCAAACTTCTGAGTCCTCAGTCAGCTTATAAAAGGAGAAATTGGAAGACTTGTGTTAGCAGTTCACCCAGATGCAGAGTGTCCAGTCTAGTCTGGTCCAAGGGCACTTGGTGCATACAAAGAAGATGGAAAATAAGGAAAATGCTATTAGATATATAAACCCGAGAGTGCTGAATTTTCCCACTTTAAATCTTGTTTCACCACTGGAGCAGTTTAAAAAATATATGTTGGAGATTTTGAAAATTCCCTCTGAAGCATCTCCACCTATGGCTAAAATATATTTGATGCCCACTGAGGTTTCTCTTTGGGGAGTTTTCAGCATGCTGCTACGGGTTCTGACTTAACTGCTTTATTGGAGAATTCAGGAGAAAGTCAAGTAGTGAATAGAGGTCCATTATTTGTCAGCTTTATTTTTTCCTCAGAACCAAGACTGAATACTCAGGATGTTTGTTCGTAATAGGAATAGGTTGTAGCATGGACAGAAGGTATGGATTTACCCGGACATTACTAGATCTACACAGGATCGGAGGAAAACATTTATAGTTATGGGCCTGGAAGCTCTGGGGCACCCTTCGTTCTATGCTATCCATGTAAATGAATATCCACAAAGCCTCTTCTATATGCCCCCCGTCACTATAAAATAAAAAGCAATACGGGGTGTTATATGTTAATCGTCTGTTTTGTCTGGTACTTAAAATGTAGTGATCAACCAAACTCTTGGTTGTAACTGAATGTAGTACCGCTTTTGATTTTATAATCACAATAATTATTCTGTTTATATATTTTTTATATGCAATTAAAAACTTGCTCTTAGGCCTTTATCCTTTCTTAAGAACGAAAAAAAACTCTCTCAGCGATGACACTTCACAAGGGATAATGAAATACACCACTTATGTTTTTTAGTTGAGATAAATATCTCTCCATATATACTCCCCACTCTTTATATCTTCCTGTGGTCTATGCCTGACACTGACAGCATTTCGATGCCATGCGTCTGCTTCGGGGGCTAGAGAGAGTTTTAATCAGCGTTTTTTCATTCTAGCCCCCGAAGCAGGCGCATGGCGTCGAAACGCTGTCAGTGTCGGGCATAGACCACAGGAAGATATAAAGAGTGGGGAGTATATATGGAGAGATATTTATCTCAACTAAAAAAGATAAGTGGCGTATTTCATTATCCCTTGTGAAGTGTCATCGCCGAGAGAGTTCTTTTTCGTTCTTAAGAAATGGATAAAAGCCTAAGAGCAAGTCTTTGACATTAATAACATTAGATATATGTACTTTGAACCATCCCTGCTGAAGATTTTGATTTTGGATTCTCACAAACCACTGGTTGTCGCACATACTGATTACTGATGTTGTTTTCCTCTCATATTTCTTTTTCACATTGCTTTATGTCTTTTTCGCTCACTTCTGATCCTTGGTCCTCTCATATTTCTTTGTACCAGTGGGCTATTCAACTACCTATATAGTTCTTTATTGCCATTTTCTTTTATATTTGAAGCAGTTGTATAACCTTGATTTTCGTGACACGTTTTTTGCGTCAAAATGTTGTGAAATTGCATAAAAATAAAATAATAAGGAAAAGTTATGGTCCTTTGTCTCCATCTACTGGCAGGGTGGCATAAATCCACACAAGTAGATTGGTCTAATAGGATGTTAAGGAAAGTTAATTCACCAGTTAGAGATTGCCTTTTTTAGATCAAAGGCAACAACATAAGCGATTGGAGAGTGAACACATTTCTGCTTACTGAGGAGGTAGTATTCAAGATGCTGGCAGAACAAGACTATGAGACCTCATGTGAACATCCCAGAATACCGAAGGAGCTAACAGAGGTGGTGACTGTATCCCTCGCAACTAGGGTTGCCAACTGGCTCCAGATTTTCAGGACAGGTTGTTCTAGTCCTGGTTTATCCCAGTTTTATCCCAGTTTGATATCAGTGACAGATAAGTAATGGAAACCCTTACTGAAGGATGTGGTAGTACAATACCTTGATTCCAGTGGCAAACTAGCCACCTTGGGAGTGGGAAGCAAAAATGATAAACTGAGCCAGAAGTCTGTTGAGCGACTGGACTGGGGGAATGGTGTCTAACGGTTCCACATTGGGGACGGGAACACACAGATCAGAGCCAGGGCCAGACGTCTTTAATCTTTCTATAAGTGGGCATTGGGGAAGAGTTTAAAGGGAAAGTGTATTTGTTCCAGATGACATGGAAACATGCTACGGGGGCTTAGATACGATGAGAGATGACTTGGAAAAATGGTCAAGGGTTTGGTGAGCATGCTTTCATCTAGAGAGAGGCAAAAGAGTGGCAGATCTGAAGCATGCACGGGACAGACGCAAAAGGACGTTAGTGACAGGAGGCGGGAGAAGACAATGTTAGGTTTGTGGATTTTAATCACGCTTCTGTAATAAATACACTCCCCATAGCCTCGTCTTTAACTTGTACATATGTCTTAAGTAGATTCTAAGCTCCACGGAGCAGGATTATCTCTTAGGTGTTTTTGTACAGTGCTGTGTACGTCTAGCAGCGCAAATGAGCAAGCCTGCCAGGCCATGTGGTCCTTTCTCTGCCAGCATCACCAGTGTTTCTGTGAAAGACAATGCATCGCCACTCAGTGATAACAAAAAGAAAAGCTACGGTTTTATTATACAGAGTATTGGATACCAGCTTATTATTACCATTCTGCTACACTCATATCAGGTTAGATACAGGCTAGAAAGGGGAGGTTAGCATGTGCACACCTATAATACGGCTAGGCTTAGTGTAAACGCCTGTCCATGGCTGTTACTCTGCCAGCGGGTCTGGCTGGGGGAAGCCGAGAGTTTTTACATCTATAAAGATGGGAGGAGGACTAGCTCGGTGGCAATGCTGTGCTAGGCCATGCAGAAGGCTCCTGGTTGAATCCTCAAATTGGGTCTTTTGCATCACAACCTCTGGGAGACAGGGCAGGGTATAGGGCGGAGGTCCTAAGGTTTTCAAGCTCCTGCAGTCCCAGCCTCTCCCAGCAGGAGTCACTGTAAGGGAAGGGTGCGGGAATACCGGGTTGTGTGTGCGTTGGGGGGCGAGAGGTTGCCTGGGTTATTACCTCTGTAAGTTGGGACTCGTTGTCAATAACAGAAATGTACCGATCTTCCACTGGGGAAGAATGGCTGTGTTTGCTGCAGGTCTACTCTTTGTAGTGGTACAGTAGGGAGGAGGGGCCCGTCCCTGAGCTCTCTCTCTGGTGAAGCCCCCAAGCCCAGGGCTGGAGGGAGCGAAGCGCTGCTAAATTCAGCCACACTGCCCACACGAGGCCACTGATCTAGGCCACATATTGAGACCTGATGGAAATCTTGGGAAGACACACGCAGGAATCCCTCCTGTAGGAAAACATTACAAACGGGTGCTGCTGGCTGCTGGTCCAGTAACCTCACTCCTATGCATGCAAACAAGCCCATGCATTAATACATGCGCATATGCACACCTTCTTCTGTATCCATTGCTAGCCCATTTGATCTGAGAAGAGTCTGAAAGCATGGACTTCTCCAAAGATTATCCCTTGATAAGAATCTCTCTCACACTCTCTCTTTCCTTTAGTTCTCTCTTATCCTTTCCTTTCCCTTCTTCTTACTCATCCTCTCTTCTCTGTCATCCTCATTCCCTCTACCCTTTTCTCTCATACACAGTCTTTCTTCCCCATCCAATGACCTGAACAGACATGACTTTCAGACAGCACACACTAAATATAGAGAGTGGATGAGACCAGAGGGCGTCTGTCCGTTCTTGGGAGTGACCTGTAGCCGTTGGCCACTACGTTGTTCTGAGTCCTGTTGCATCCACTGACTAAGCAAGTTCCGGCAAAGGCTGGGCTTCAGATCCCTGCTTTGATTGGCTAGCATGTGGGTGTATGTGCATGTGTGTGTGTGCGTGTGTGTGTGTGCGTGTGTGTATGCGTATGCGTGTGTGCATTTCAGCTGTCCCTGCCTCTGTCAAAACAGGATGGTCGTTCCTCAGAGGTCCAAGATTGCTGGGGTCATGTTGGAGGTCCTTCAGCGCACTCTGTAAACACAAAGAAGCTTTTAGAATTGTGCAGGTTAACGGTTTAAATAAAATGTGCTTTCTCAGGTGTCTCTTCTGCTCATTGCTTCCCTCATTTTCCAAAATAGTTAATGCTGACTTTGAAAATTATGCTGTGCTTTTCCCTCCCTCCTTGCCCCACACCCACCCACCCACTGCCTATACTTCTTATACAGATGTTTAGAAGACTTTTGCTCAGTTAAAGTGACCCACTCAAATTCTTCCTAATACTCCATTTTTCAGGCAGATTTCAATCCTAAAATTAGTTCTCCCACATTCTGGCCTTGTTGTTTTTCAACCCATTTCTATAATATTGTACCTCCTGAAAACATGTATTTGTCTTGTCTAGATTGCAAACTCCACAGAGCAGGGACTCTCTCTTGCATGCCTGCATAGTGCTGCATACATCTAGCAGCACTATGTAAATGTTTAACAGTGGTAGATGGAGAAGACTCGGGCTGAGGGCCCTGCCAGCCACCCCAGGGAACTCTCGCTCTACGGCTCAGCCTGGGACAGGGGAAGGGGATGATTCGGGGCTGGGAGGATGCCGAACTCTGATACTCCCACTTCCTTTGGTTTTTAACCAGCTAGTTTCCTCCTGCGTCTTTGTACTTCCAATTCCAATGAAACCGGGGCTGATTGCTGCCATGAGCCTTCATTCACAACCAGTCAAGGATGTTTTTTCCTCTAACTTTGGTCGGGATACTCAGCAGGATTTAAACCGGGTAAATCTCTTACTGAATATCCTCAGCTAAAGTCACCCGGATACAGTTATCCAAGTAACTCTTCTGCTTACCGGGCAAGGCAGGTTCCAATCCCTCAAACCCCTGCCTTCAAAAAAGATCTCCTGAGCCCCCCAGATGTGTTCCGCTGGACTGAATAGTAAGTGCAATAGAGCCAACAGCTCTCGGAATATTAGGATTAATGTATTCACTTTACCTCTGGGAGAAAATTCCGACAACTGGTCCCAAACTTAGCTGGACAAGCTCTTTTGAATATTGGCTTCTAGGTGTCACCCTAGAGCAAAGATATGACTCTCGTCCCCCAGAGGCTGAGGTGGGGGGCCTCTGCAGCACCCCCCACCTCAGCTGACCTAGCTAGCAGAAGGCGTCCCCCCCCCACCCCAAGAGCTTGTCACTAGCACTACATCACACGAGTCATTTACTCCAGAGCCAATCACTGTAAAGCTGCACCATGGGGGTCATTTCCTCTGAGAATCACTCACTGTAACACCGAATCACAGGGGGGGGGGGCGTCATTTTCTCCCGGAGGCAATCATTGAACTGCCCAGGCACATTCTGATGTAGAATTGGCACTAATTCTGTAGGTCCCTGGGTTTTGCCTCTTCAGGGGTTACCTGATGCCGCTTTAGGTCTTCCAGCATTCACTCCTGTAAACCTCATCTCTCCTGTATCCGAGACCAAAGAGTTCCTGGACCTTGAGCACCGATCACCGGAGCGTGTCCGGCGCAAGACGGACTGAGGAAGAAGGGGGAGATACCTTGTTACTAATGCAGAGAGAGGGAGACCCTGTTATTAACGCAGGGCCAATGATCAGAGTGACGGCGAGATGGAGGGACATCCTGATATTAATTGCAAGACCGGCGTGGGGGTGTCAGAAGGACATTCTGTTACTAATAGAGGGCCCGTATTAGGGTGACAGAGAGGTGAACGGTGATTAATGCTGAGCCTGCGCTAGGGTGGTAGAGTTAGAGGTTACTGCCGATACAGATATTTCCAGTTAGACGTGTTTTCTGGGTGCCTCGGTGGGCTATCGCATTACTCTGTCATTACCTGCTGCCTCTTACCCTTTGGTTTCGTATTCCTTCCCCGCATACTTACCTTCCTGGGCAGGGGGCTGCTGGGAGCCGAGGCGCTGCTGTACAGGCTCAGGCTGGAGTTGGATCTGCTGGAAGACGTCACTTTGGACTGGTTACCAGTGTACCTCAGCGTTGTTCCGGCAAAGGACTCGGGGGAAAGGTACTTCTCGTTAATCTTCAGGTTTGTTCTGCCTTTCACTGGCCGGAGACAGAACACAGTCTTAAACCAGCTCGCCCCAGGAAACCCAGGTGGTCACCCCTCGCTTCCCTCACCATGCTCCAGCACTACACAGGTCTTAGGAGCCAGTGGAAGGCACCCAGGGAAAGGCAATCGTTCAGAATAAGAAGAAAAAGCCACCAACAAATAGAAAACAAAGCACCCACAAATTCAAAATTAGCAAGAAAACAGCACACATTCACTCACCACGCCAGCAGGCCAATACAGTAAAAAATGCGGGAGACTGGGCGCTCCGTGTTGAGTGCCCACTCTACCGACGCGCGCCTTGGCACCTCTCCTGGGCACGTGATTCAGTATTTAAATGAGGTGGTGCGCTAATAAGCAGGTGCTAAGGACAATAGCACGTCCCTATGGCCTCCTTATTAGTGATAGAAGTGGCTGTCAGCAGGTACGACAACCGACGCTCTATTTTACCGGCGTAGTTTCCAAACCTGCTGACAGCCATGGTTTTGGAAAACAGGCTTGAGTGCCCGTTTGCTAACCGCCGACTGAGGTCAGATTTTTTTTTAACTTTTTTTTTTAATGTTTTGGTTCCTCTGTCTTAATATCGCTAGGATATTAAGTTGGAGGGTGTACAGAAAAGCAGTATTTTCTGCTTTTCTGTACACTTTTCTGGGGTGCTCAAGGGCAGGCATTAATTTCTGAGCGTAAAATGTGCAGCTTGGCCGCACATTTTACTTTCAGTATCCCGGGGACTAACCAATAGCCTCACCAACATGTATTTGCATGTGATGAGTGCTATTAGTTTTCAGGGGCGGTTGGCCATGCGTTTTCGACGCACTAAACCCCTTACTGTATAAGGGATAATAGACGCATGTCGAAAACGCGCGGCAAATTGCATGCTACATTCTGCACTCGGCTGAGCGCACCGTACTGTATCAGCCTGCAGATTAGGGACAACACTCAGCTCATGATCAATCACATTTTAACTGGATGGGTCTTCATACTGCCAAACAAACTTCAGCACTACCTCTTGCTCAAATCACTAAGGTTTAATTATTAATAAAAGCCTTTGCTAGGAAAGAATATGGACTTACACAAACGTTTGAGTTTCAGTTCTATGAATCTATCTCCAGCGAGTTGCTTACCTGTAACAAATGTTCTCCAAGAACAGCAGGATGTTAGTCCTCACACATGGGTGACATCATCAGATGCAGCCTGCATGGAAATCTCCTGACAAAGTTTCCAGAACTTTGACTTGACATACCGAGAATGCCCTGCATGCCCTAGACCACAGGTTCATGCAGGGTCCCTCTTCAGTCTCGTAACAGAATTAGAGAAAAAATAACAAAGGGAGAAACCCAACTCTGCAGGGTGGCGGATGGGTTTCTTGAGGAGTAACACCCTTCTGTCCTTGGAGAAAACCTGTTACAAGTAAGCAACTCTGCTTTCTCCAAGGATAAGCAGGATGGTAGTCCTCACACATGGGTGAATTCCTAGCTACAGGCTGCTTCTTAACATAAAAGGGGACCGACAGACATTAACCAGGTGCTAATGGGCACAACAACAGTGCTGTTGGTAACAAGGAGAGGGAGACAGCCTGTCCAAAGGACAAACTGGCTGAACATACTATCACTTCAGACATCCCTATCCAGACAATAGTGAGATGTGAATGTGTGGAGAGAATTCAACGTTGCAGCCTTGCAGGTCTCCATGGGAATTGCTTGACATGAGCCTTGACATGACCCTCAAGATGCAGTCCTGCCAAACATAAGGAGGTGCAATCTGCTGGCCAATTGAATAGTGTCTGTTTGGCAACAGCCAACTCCCAACCTATTGCTATCAAAACAAATAAAATGTTGGGTGGACTGACTGTCTGCTCCAGATAGAAGGCTAAGGCTTGCTTGCAGTCCAAACTGTGCAGTGCTTGTTCGCCTTGGTGCGAATGGGGCCTGAGAAAGAAAGCTGGCAGGACGATTGACTGGTTAAGATGGAAATCTTTCACTTAGAGTGTGTGCGCAAGACCACCTTCTCATGATAAAACTTCATATAAGGTGGATAAGTCACTAAAGTAGCTTGCTGTCCCTGTGTACTAAAATGATCGCCACCAAAAATATGACCTTCCAGGTCAGGTACTTCAGGTCACAGGTGTGCAGAGGCTCAAAAGGAGCTTTCATCAGCTGAACTAGTACCACACATTGAGGTCCCAAGACACAGCAGGAGGCCTTAGGAGAGGCTTCAACTGAAGCAGGCTCCACATAAAATTGACAACTATAGGCTGTACAGAAATGGGCATACCTTCCACTCCTTGGTGGTACGTGCTAATTGCACTCAGGTGAACCCTAACAGAATTGGTCTTTAAGCCAGTTTCCAAGAGTTGCACAAGGTAGTCAAGCAGTTTTTCTGTGGGGCAGGAGAATGGATCCAGGACCTTCTTCTCACACCACACAGAAAACCTCTTTCACTTCAGTCCATAGGACTTTTTAGTGGAAGGTTTTCTAGAAGCCACCAGGACCTGAGACACATCCTTAGAAACATCAAGTGGCTGCAGAATTAACCTCACAACATGCAGGTTATGAGTGACAGGGGCTGGAGGTTGAAATGCCGCAGCCTGCCCTAGTAACCCTGATCTTGTGTGATGAGATCTGGGGAAGTCCCCAGACTGATCGGTTTCTGGATGGACAACTCCCGCAAGAGTGGAAACCAGACCTGTCTCGGCCAATGAGGGGCTATGAGGATTATAATCCCTTTGCCCTTGCAAAGCTTCAAGAGAGTCTTCGCCAGCAAGAGAATTGTAGGATACGCATACAGAAGACCCTTGCCCCAGTGATGGGCAAGGGTGTCCGAGGCTGGTTTGCTATCTGTCCTGTACAGGGAGCAGAACCAAGTTTCCTTCCTGTTCCAAGGAGATGCGAAAAGATCTACATCTGGGTTCCCCTGGAGGCAGAAGATTTGATTAGCTACTTCCTGGTTCAGGGACCACTTGTGAGGTATGAAGGCATGACCTAATCTGTCTGCTACCACGTTCTCCCTACCTGCCAGATATGTTGCCCTGAGCACCATCCCAAGGGACAGGGTCCATGACCAAATCTGAACTGCTTTCTGACATGGAGGTACAATGCCGTACCTCCCTGCTTGTTGACATACCACATTGCTATCTGGTTGTCTGTTTGAGTCAGGACAACCTTATTGGACAGGCAATCTCTGAAAGCCCATAGTGTGTACCTGATCGCCTGAAGCTCCAAGAAGTTGATCTGGCAGCAGTTTTCCTGAGCAGATCAGAGGCCCTGGGTACAGAGCTCCTCTACACATGCTCCCCAGCCCTGGATGGTGCATCCATGGTTAGGACAATTTGTGTAGGAGGACTCCAGAAAAAGATTCCCCATTCCAGATTAGAGAGTACCCACCACCAGGACAAAGAGTCCCGGAGAGACAGGGTGACTCAGATGCAAGCCTGGAGGCTCTGCATGGCCTGATACCACTGCGGCCTTATGGTCCATTGAGCTCTGTGCATCTGTAAATGTGCCAAGGGAGTGACATGGATGGTTGCAGCCATGTGGCCCAACAACCTCAACATGTGCCACGCTGTCACCTGCTGGCTCTCCTGGATCTCTTCCACTCTGGAAGCCAGGGTGGCGGCCCATGAACAAGGCAGGAAGGCTTTTGCCTGAGCCATACGTAGCAGGGCTCCTATAAAGTCCAATTGAGATGACGGACTGAGATGGGACTTCAGGTAGTTGATGACAAACCCTAGTGACTCCAACACTTGGATGGTCAAGCTTATGAACCAAATGGCCCCTGCCTGAGATGTGCTCTTGATCAACCAATCATCCAGATAGGGGAAGACATGCACTCCCAGCCTATGTAGGTGCGCTGCCACCATGGCCAGGCATTTTTTGAAGACCCCTGGGGCTGACACTAGCCCAAACAGCATCACTCTGTACTGGAAGAGCTATTTTCCCACCACGAATTATAGATGCATCCTGTGACTTGGGAAGATCTCAACAAGGGTGTATGTGTTCTTTAATTCAAGGGAGCATAGCCAGTCCTCACTTTGTAGAAGGGGTGCCCAGGGAAACCATCTTGAACTTTTCTTTTTTTCGAAATTTGTCTTAGGTACGGGATGGAATGGAGTCCTCCTGTTCTCTTTGGAATCAGGAAATACCTGGAGTAGAATTCCCACCCTCTCTGCCTTGCTGGAACAGGCTCGACTGCCCTGGCTGTTAAGAAAGCAGAGAGCTCAACAAGCAGTACTTCCTGATGTGCTACCGGTCCCCAAAATGGGCTTGGAGGGCAATTTGATGGGACACCCAATAGGTTTAATTGGTATCCTAGGATGTATGATGGACAGAACCCACTGGTCTGAGGTTATTCTGGGCCACCGGTTCTTGAAAAACTGTAATCTGACCCCAACTGGGGCATTCAGCATCTCGGGTCTAGGCAACTGGCTTATGCTCCTTCTGATCCAGTGAAAACCCCATCCTGGGAGTTGACTAAGGCACCGGCTGGGGCTTGGTAGCTCTATGCTGCCTGGGGTGGCCATGGGAGCTCACATGCTGCTGATGGGAACGAGGGGGCGGAGGATAGTACCTCCTCTGGTGATAGAAAGACTTCCTTTCCCCCTGCCTCGCTGACCTCCTGGATGAGAAGGATGGGTCCGGAGAGCTGTTGGAGGGTCTCATGTTGGTCCCGCAACTGGGCCACCGTGTCCCTCACACTATCTCCAAAGAGATTCTCTCCAATACATGGCACATCAGCGAGCCATTCCTGAACCTCTGGATGAAGATCCAAGGCCCGCAGTCATGCCATTCTGCGGGCACCAATTCCTGCTGCAGAGGCCCTCGCTGCCATTTCTAAAACATCATAAGTTGCATGGACCTCGTGTTTTCCATACTCCAGGCCCTTATGCACCAGGGATTCCTGCTGCTGCTGAGCAGCTGCTTGGCTATCTTCTGTACCTGCTTCCAGAGGTCCCAAGCTGGTAGGAGGTGATGCGGGCAATAAGCATGGCAACCTGGAACACCTTCCTCCCAAAAGCATCTAATGCCCTGTAGTCCTTCTCCAAGGGTGCCAAAGAATGGGTCCGAGAGTGCTTGGCGCTCTTGAGGGCAAATTTGACAACTACTGATTGATGGGGAAGCTGACGCTTATAGAATCTGGTAGCCTTCTGGATGAGGTAGACCCCATCTGCCTTCCTGTTAACAGGAGGTACTGTGAGAGTGTGTTCCCATATCCTTAACAGCAGCTCCTTAAGGATATTGTGCACTAGGACTGCCATAATTTCCTTAGGAGGCGCCACAAACTGGAGGATCTCCAGCTTCTTGTGCCTGACATCTTTCTCCGTCAATAACTGAAACAGAATGGCCTCCGCCATAACCCTCACAAAACCTGGGAAGGATAAGTCCTCCGGCGGGGACCTCCTTCACTCTTCTGGAGGAGATGTTTTGAGGGGAGACCCTCCGAGCCCTCGGAGGAGGACTCTGTAGCATCATCCCCCCAGGGATCATAGGGACCTTCATCCTCACTGTAATTGACAGGGGATGGGCCTTAGGAGTTCGGCCTTCGTCCAGAGGCACAGTCACTGGCAAAACTGGTGGAAGCCCTGGCAAAGCTGGATTGGGGGCAGCTGGCCTAGGTGGAGCTTCCTCTTCGGAGGAACTTGAAATGACCACTGTATCTATCTGGGGAAGCATTGGTGCCTCACCGGGCATCGATGGCCTCCCAGGAATCGACACCAGCCGGATTGGTAACACACTGATGAGCACATTTTGCCTCCAGCAGCGGATCCAAAGCGGACAGGACTGGCGTTGGTGCCATCAGTGCCACAGGACCGATGGCATGCATTGTCCGCTCCACTACCAGCTGGACTTGACCCTCCAGCTCCTCTTCGAAAGTTGCTGAAGCCAACACAGACTGGGAGGAAGGAGGGGCGGATCCCCCGAGGTGGATCTGTAACTGGCACCGGGACCGGTGGAAACTGTAGCAAACCCCCGGCATCAAAGGAGGATGGGCATTCCTCGCTGCAGGGTCGCTTTGGGGGCATCATGGCATGAGCCATCGCATCCTCGTGCCCGTCACCGAGCATCAAAGGCAACCAGTGCTGATGCTTTCTCGGCTTCCCTCTGTGCTTGGCCAGGCATTTCCCCGGTGAAACAAAAGGAAACTTACCCAAAAACGCCGAAAAACCTAACTGAGGAGGCTATGGGAGGAACAGAGAGGGACCCGGCATCGATGGAACACAAATAAACCCCAAAGACAATAGGGAAAAGGAGTTTTCCACAAGTATTAATGAAAAAACAAGAGCTCACTCAAACCACGATGTGATGTGGAAAAAAACAGACTGAAGAGAGACCCTGCATGGACGCATGGTATCGGGCATGCTGGGCACAGTCAATAGGCGAAGTCAAAGTTCTGGAAACGTTGACAGAAGTTTTCCATGCCGGGCTCCATTTGACAATGTCACCCATGTGTGAGGACTGCCATCCTGCTTGTCCTCGGAGAACTGATCTTGCCCGCCAAGCGACCCTGCGGCTTCAGCTTCTGACTGTCCTGTAAAACGGTTTCTTCATCTCATTATGACTTTGAACACCTTGAGCAGGATTTTCTTTTTTTTGTGATTTTTTTTAGATTAAATTTAATTATTCCAATGTCTCCCAAGCAGGGTCTGTTATCAAGGATACATTGAATTTATGACCACATTATAGGCAGCACCGCATCAAATCTTTCCTTCATCTAGCACAGGCAGCCTTGATCAATAACTTTTGTTCTAAGCTCCAAGGTGTATTTTACAAAATTATTATTATATAAATGTTAACTCATATAAACAGAGAACATTTTGATTGTCCTGTGGAACTTTCCTTAGTGGTTGTCCCATTAGAGAATCTTGAAACAATGGGCAAAAGCGTTCAATATATTTTGTAGAATTGCTTTCAGAATTAAACAAGCCATGGACCTTCTTAACACCCGTATTGAGAAGTAACTTGAACGTCCTGATAATTAAACTGGATCACGTATGATCATCGGTCTGTGGCAACGACTAGTAAATTTACCAATGTTTATCAAGAACATTTTTTATCTTTTTAATGCAAGTAAAACCTTCCTGTGCTTTTCAGTGCACAATCCAAGAGAAGTGCTGCTTTCCTTTGAAGAAAGTGAGCTGGGGCTGAGGGTGGTAGCCCTTCCTGGGGTGTGGAATACCGCAGCGGTACCTCCCTTGGCTGGACCCACCGCAGTGGAAGCAGCTCTTTTCCCGGGCCCACTGCAGTAGAAACGGCGCCTTTCCTGGGCCTGCCAGAGTATACGTGGCTCTTCTCCTGAGCCTCCTGCAATACGCGCGGTCAAAGCTGTGCGACGTTTATGACTTTGCTCCCTCCCTCCTGAGCTTGCAGTGCCTCTCCGGCGCCGAGCCTGGACATCATAGTTTTGCTTCCTTGATCAGCCAGTTGGCGTGCTCTCTTTCAGGATCATACATGCCACCCCTATGGACCCCCTGTTCTAGAGCACAGAGGTTGCCTAAGGTACAAGGTAGCATCTGGTTTTATACTGGACATCAGGCTGAAGACTTTCCAGTCTGAGTCACTTAGGCGGTGAGTGAGGGGAGGAGACAGACTCCTTGTTTAAAAGAGGGGAATGATGTGGGACTCTTGTGATGATTTCTAATGGCCCTTGAATCATGGACGCAAACAGACTATTCAGGATCATTCACACACAATTGTAAGCCCTTTGGGGATAGGGAAATACCTACACTACCTGAATGTAAACCAATGTGATATCTCAGATCGAATGTCTGTACAATATGATCAGGCACACTCAGACACTTACACGCTTGAACGAGCTGGGCTGCTTTTCGCTCACCAGTAGATAACTGCATAATGCTGCCACCTGCTGCTGTTCTTAATCCACATCTTCTACCTACTCATACAAACACAAACATACAGCCAGCAAACACATACCCCCTATATCTTTACACACATATATATATTTACATATACAGGGGTGCTCATAACAGCTGGCTGATCAAGGAAGAACAAATATGGCTGAGATGTCCAGGCTCGGGGTCACAGAGGCACTGCAAGTTCCGGCGGGAGGGAGTGGAGCGATGTTCTTATAAGCTCAGCCACGCATCTTTCAGGAGGTCCGGGAGATACACTTCATATGCGTGCGTGTGTTGTTTTTATTTACTTATTTATGATTTCATTTTATTTAAAAAAGCTTACAGACCGCATAACCAGACAATACAATAAAAGCGGTTTACAACTTCACACTCATAACGAAAAGAAACATCTTGCTGCCTACCTCCTCCCCAAAATGCCACTGATGTATTTTCAATCAGCCTAACCCCAAGGCCCAACCCTTACCGCAGCCCTCCAGAAAATTAGAGTTGTCCAAAAACAGATACAACCTCCCTCAGCTAACAGTGCTTCGGTTCACCCCTTACTGTAACTGGAAGTGCACGCCATAATTATAAATGTCCGTTTGGAACAGAGGCTAGATTTAAACCCATGTCCCCACAAGAAGTCCAGAAGAAAACCCTGATCTGAGCTCCTGCCCAGGCTTATACCAAGCCAGTTTCTCAGACGGATATTTCGAACCATTGGCCTTCATACAGAGAAATGTCAAGGACAACCATTTAAACAGATTTCTCAGATATCGGTAGCCAATGTAGGATGAAGGTAGTGGTAAGACCCTCTCCAGTCTAGTCTTTCCACACATCAATTGAGCTGCACCATTCTGGATTAACTGCAATTTCTGAGTGAAATGAACTAGCAACCCCCATTAACAAAATATTACAATAATGTTACAGAAAAAGAAGAAATCCATTCCAAAATGTTACCTCCCAAACCCACCTCTTGACACTGATCAATGAGAATCACATGATCCGCCATATAAAAAGCACCAGAAAGGTCCAATAAGACCAATAAGACTGAATTCCCCACATCCAGATGTTGTGGAACATCATCAATCAGGATTACAACACACATTCCGGATTATACCCTGATTTAAAACCAGACTGTATATCGGCCATTCTTCCAGTATTTTCTAAAAAAAACCTAAAACTCTGGGTTGCTACTGTTTTCTCAAACTTTTGGCCATAAAACATAAATGAGAAACTGGTCTATAAATTTCACACTGCATAGGGTCTGTTTTTTTCCAGTAAAGGAGTAATCACAGGCTGCTTAAAATCCACTGGGAAACAATTCTTATCCAATGAAGTATAGGAAAATTGGTTCCTACCTGCTAATTTTCGTTCCTGGAATACCACGGTTCAGTCCATACTCCTGGGATATTGCTTCCCTTCCAGCAGATGGAGACAGAGAAAGTTTCACTGGCACTGGCATATAACCCGGAGTGCCATCTGCAGTCGCTCAGTATTGACCTGTACCCAAGCTAAGATTATTCTCACAACAATCCTAATAAACATGCAAATTATTTAGAACCAAATGAGAAAAGGGAAAGAGGATAAACTCCGCCATGAAAGGAAACTCTTTACTTCATAACTTGCAACCTGGAGAACAAACTTGAAATCCGTGGTAGCTCTGCAGCCTATATACAATAGACCCTTGACGGAACGAGCGGACTCTCCCCCCCCTCCCCCATGCAGGGTGGGTGTCTGGACTGATCCGTGGTATTCCAGGAATGAAAATTAGCAGATAAGAAACAATTTTCCTTTCCTGTTCATACCCAGATCAATCCAGACTCCTGGGATGTACCCAAGCTTCCCTAAATAGGATGGGAATGTGAGAGTCCCACTTGAAGAACACTCTCACCAAAGCCCATGGCCTCTGGGGCCTGGACATCCAACCGATAATGTCTGGCGAAAGTGTGCAGTGACTTCAAAGTAGCTGCCTGACAAGTTTCCTGTAGTGATACCAATTGGCACTCGGCCCAAGAAGTTGCATGAGATCGAACTGAATGAGACCTTTATCCACCGGAACAGGGCGTCTTTTACAGCCAAGCTTATTGTTTCCTTCAACCATTGTGCTATTGTAGACTGAAGCCTTCTGTCCCTTCTTCGGGCCACTCCACAACACAAAAAGATGGTCAGAAACCCTAAAGTCATTAGTAACCTTGAGGTAATGCAACAAAGCTCATTTCACATCCAAGCATCGCAGATCTTTAGTGTGTGGAGCCGATGCATCCAAATCCGGGAAAGCAGGCAACTCCATGGTCTGGTTCACATGAAACTCATATACAAACTTTGAAAGAAAGGAAGGCACCATTCTCAAAGAAATCCCAGAATCCGAAATCCTCAGGAAAGGCTCCCTACACAACAGCGTCTGCAGCTCCGAAGTACTGCGGGCTGAACAAATGGCCACCAGAAACACCACTTTTAATGTGAGATCCTTCACTGTTGCCTTTCTCAAAGATTCAAAAGGAGCCCCACACATCCATCTGAAGACTAAATTTAGGTTCCATGAAGGTCGTATTTTTTGCAATGGAAGACACATATGCTTCACCTCATGGAGGAAGCGAACCACATCTGGAAGAGCAGCCAATGACACTCCATGCACTTTGCCTTGAAGACCATGTAAGGCCACAACTTGTTCCTTAAGAGAGCTAAAGGCCAAAACGTTCTTCAAACCCTCCTGCAAGAAAGCCAAGATGTGAGATATCGAGGCTTGAGTGAAAACCACTCCCTAGCCGGTGCACCAAGACTCAAAAACCTTCCAGACACTGCCATAAGATAAAGAAGTGGAAGTCTTTCTAGCCCTGCTGTAGAAGGTTAGGCAAATGATGGAGTCGCAGTGGGCCATCGACTGCTAAGATGACCAGATTCGCAAACCAAGGGCAACTTGGCCACTCTGGTGCCACCAGAATTACTTCTCTGGGGAAATTTTCTATTCACCTTATCAGCTTCCCCACTAGGGGCCACAGAGGAAAAATGTACAGCAGAATTCCCCAAGGCCACAGTAGAACCAGAGTATCTATGCCCTCTGCTCCATGCTCTCTTCTGTGACTGAGAAACCGGGGTACCTTGGCGGTCGTCCGTGATGCCATCAGTTCCAAGCTGGGAGTACCACATCAGCGACATATCATAGCATTCACGTCTTCTGACATCTTCCACTCCTCAGGCTCCAGTGTCTTCCAGCTGAAGAAATCCACCTGTTCATTGTCCACTCTGGAAATGTGAGATGCTGCGAGCATTGCTAAATGCTGCTCTGCCTAGAGAAACAAGTCGTGAGCTTCTTGGGCTACTGCCCAACTCCTGGTTCCCTCTTGCCGGTTGGTGTAAGACACTGTGGTCGCATTGTCTGACAATATGCGCACTGAGTAGCTGCTCAAGAGAGGCAGAAAAGCGAGTAATGCGTACTGCACTGCCCTCTTCTCTAGATGATTGATAGACCAGGATTTCTCTTCCGTAAACCACTGACCCTGGGCCGACTGATTCTGGCAGACTGCACCCCAGCAGGAGAGACTGGCATTGGTGGTAACTACCATCCAGTCTGGGTTCCAGACTGGGTGGTAGTTACCACCATTGCCAGTCTGAGGTGCCAGGCTGACATGCTCCTGACCAAGCTACCATGAAAGACTGGACCTGGCAGTCTCCTAGAGCAACAAAGGAAGGTGAAACTGCTATAACATCAGATCCCAATGCGAGAGGAAGGTTTGCTGCAGAGGCCTCATATGAGTCCAACACCTGAAGATAATCCCAGACTTTGGGAATTGCTGCATCCAACAGCTTGCACACTTGCTGCTGTAGTTTGAGAATACGAGCATCTGTAAGAACATAAGAACATGCCATACTGGGTCAGACCAAGGGTCCATCAAGCCCAGCATCCTGTTTCCAACAGTGGCCAATCCAGGCCATAAGAACCTGGCAAGTACCCAAAAACCAAGTCTATTCCATGTTACTGTTGCTAGTAATAGCAGTGGCTATTTTCTAAGTCAACTTAATTAATAGCAGGTAATGGACTTCTCCTGCAAGAACTTATCCAATCCTTTTTTAAACACAGCTATACTAACTGCACTAACTACATCCTCTGACTGCACTAACCACATCCTCTGGCAACAAATTCCAGAGTTTAATTGTGCGTTTAGTGAAAAATAACTTTCTCTGATTAGTTTTAAATGTGCCACATGCTAACTTCATGGAGTGCCCCCTAGTCCTTCTATTATTCAAAATAGTAAATAACTGATTCACATTTACCTGTTCTAGACCTCTCATGATTTTAAACACCTCTATCATATCCTCCCTCAGCCATCTCTTCTCCAAGCTGAAAAGTCCTAACCTCTTTAGTCTTTCCTCATAGGGGAGCTGTTCCATCCCCTTTATCATTTTGGTTGCCCTTCTCTGTACCTTCTCCATCGCAACTATATCTTTCTTGAGATGCGGCGACCAGAATTGTACACAGTATTCAAGGTGCGGTCTCACCATGGAACACCTTCCCCACTCCATTGTCAAAATATGCTCCCAAGAACTCCAGAACTTGAGACGGGGTAAGATGATGCTTCATCAAATTCACTACCCAGCCCAGAGACTGCAGCTGCTCCAAGACCTGAGACACCGCTTGATCCCCCAGGGCTTTCGACTTTGCTCTAATGAGCCAGTCGTCCAGATATGGATGAACTAAGACGCCCTTCTTCCTGAGCGCTGCTGCCACCACAACCATCACCTTGGTAAAAGTTCACAGTGCTGTGGCCAGCCTGAATGGAAGGGCACAAAACTGAAAATGTTTCCAGAGGACCATGAAGTGCAGAAACTGCTGATGATCTGGGCATATTGGAATTTGTAGATACGCTTCGGTCAAGTCTGGAGAAGCCAGGACTTCTCCCTTGCACACTGCTGCAATCACCGACCACAGAGTCTCCATGTGGAAATGAGGAACCCAGAGAGCCACATTCAACTTTTTCAGATGTAAAATTGGACGGAAGGACCCTTCCTTCTTTGGGTCCACGAAGTAAATGGAATACCTTCTCATCCTTTGTTCCCCCACAGGAATAGGAAGTATGGCTCCCAGCTCTTGTAACTGATCCACAGTTCCTTGAACCATCTTTCTTGTGCAGCCTGGAGCACAGGGGAATTCATAAACAAGTCTTGAACCGGGTAAGAAAATTCTAATGCATAGCCGTCTCTTATCACAGTGAGGACCCACTGGTCTGTTGTGATTTTGGTCCACTCCTCATAAAACCAAGTCAGTTGACCTCCCACAGGAGGGAAAGAAGAGTGGACCAATGTTGCTTCATTGCGAGGACTTTGTTCTGCCAGAATCCTGGCTGAGACCTTCAGTTCCTGACTTCCTGCTCCCTTGAAAGGACTGATTCCAAGATTCCACCTGTTGGCGCCTTACCGCTGAGCTCGTGCCATGGGCCTACAAGAACAAAATTGCCTGGTCGACTGATAATGGGAGTGCCCAGGAAAGGAACTCCTGTTCCCTCTTGGCTTATCCTCTGGCAGCCTATGAACCTTGGACTCTCCAAGCCACTTCACAAGGTCCTCTATGTCTTCTCCAAACAGAAGCTTCCCCTGGAATGGTAGAGCTCCCAAACAAGACCAAACTCCGCTGGCCAGTTCCTCAACCAGTGGAGTCTTCTGGCCAACACCAAGACATCATGATCCTGGAGGAAGTTCTGATAAGGTCATACAATGTATCCGCAACATAGGCCGCTACTGCCTCCAGGCAGTCCACTTGCTTAGCCTCGGGTGGAGATAGCGATCTAAATTTTCATCTGGATCTTGACCATCCAGGCTGTTATCGTGCTCACCAGGTCCCTACCAGTCTCAGTCGGGTCTGGAAAAACAGGCCCCTTTGGAGCTCCGCCCTCCAAATCGGAATCTACATCTGGAGGGCCCGAATGAATCCTCATCCAGTGGACCTTGGGTGCCTTTTGCAGCACCGGACCACCTGACTCCCCAGGTCTCTTGCCCAGCCGCAGCCCGCCAGGCCTCTCTGAGACCTTCTCAGTGTTCTGGCGTGCCAATTATACCTCATGCATAAGCAAAATAAACTCAGAAAAGAATGGGGGAGGGGCCCCTGACTCTTAACTGGGAGAGCCTCTCTCGCCTTCTGAATCTGTCTCCCTTCGGGGAACCGAGTCTCGCCCCACCAGAGACAATTGAGGAGAAAGGTCTTCACTTCCCTGAAACAGCCCAGGCAAGCCATCGACACCCGAAAAAATGGCCGCCTTTCCCGTGTTTGGCGGGGGATGGGTGGCTGAGTTCAAAGGCACTCCCGCACCCGAGCGCTGCTTCGGTTGGTGCACAGGCACAGCACTTGACGGCTCTGACCTGCCCTCACACAGTCTGGTGCCGGACAACTGCAAGCGAGCATCGCCGCATGAGCAACATGCACTGCCGCGCACCATTACCAGCCAAATGCCATTTGCAACAAGGCCCGACTGCGTGTTTCAAAGCAGCACCGCTGTCTCGTGCAGGGAACTAAAGTATCGCCTGGCGCCTGAGAACTCACCTCTGAGCAGCCAAAACGCAGACTTTCTGTCCGCTAATACCCATGCTGCACAGCACCTCTTCCCCTGCCTGCAATTAAGCAGTGTCTCTTTTTTTTAAAATTTTAATCGGACAGAGAAAGGTCAGAAAAAAGGGTACTTCCCTGCTTAGAGCTGCCGGATTCCACCTGTTTTCCTGGGGGGGAGGGAGCTGGCCTCACCAGCTAATCACCCTCCCCGGTGGTGAAAAGCGGAGTCAGAGAAGGGTGCACGACTCCCTGCTCGTTTCCCTCACCTCCAGGAGGGATAGCTCCACTAGGGCCTAACAACCTCCTGGGAGGGGGATCTAACAAAAATCTTCGTTCTCTTCTCCCTCTTTTTTTTTTTCAGACTGCAGGGATTGCACCTCTACCACCTGCTGGAGACAGAGAAATACTGAGCGACTGCAGGTGGCACTCCAGGTTATATGCCAGTGCAACTTCCTCTGTCTCCATCTGCTGGAAGGGAGGAATAATCCCAGGAGTCTGGACTGATCCGGGTATGAAAAGGAAGAACCATTCAAGACAATCCATCCAAACCCTAACCCGCCAATGATTTAATCAACCCAGGCAGTCAAGGGTTCAATATACTTCCAGAAAGCTTTATTCCATTTAACAACTGCTTCAAACCAAAAGAAGTGACCTGCTCAAATTCCCCCAACACTCCACCTACCATCTTGTCTCTCTCTCTTTATATCCATCTATCTATATATATAGAAGAGGTGCAATCGCTATTCCGGGGCGGGAACGTTTCAGCCTTTCTCGTTAGATGGGAATGGAATACACTCTTCCAGCTGGGTTGAATAAAGACCTGATAATTCCCACTTTATATCTTTTTGTATGAGTCGCCAGTATCTTGACACGCCCCTTCTTTTTCCCCATTGGCTAACGTTGTTTTGGCACGCATTTCATGATTTTAAAATGTCTCCCATGAAAAGTCTCCTTTTGCTGCACAGTTGCTGAACGAGTTAAGAGTAAAACTATGTTTACTTATACAGTATGTGCTTCTGTCTTTAAGGCTTTATTGCATCATTGCTGTTTTCTCTTTGTGACAATCCTCCCATGTATAATATATTACTCTATATTTTCTATTTTGCAGTAATACAGATAATCCATGCTATTTCTGTCCCTCCCCTCGCAACCTCTGGTGAAGCACAGCCGTGTCGGGGGACTGATTTAAGAATGCATTCTTTATACCCTTAAGACATTAAGTCCTGCCGTTTTGATGGATGTACAGTCGGAGGTGATTCTTTACTTTCCCTTCCATTACATACAGACACAGACACATGGCAACTATACACAGACAACAGCTCCTCCCCTTCTCTCTACACACACACACACACACACAAGCTTGCATAACCGGACCTTAACTCATATTTGCACAATGTAACAGCACTCAGTATCTGCTCCCTGGTCAGACACATTCCCTCCCCACCTAACCCTTATAACAAGAGCTCTTGTCATTTACCTCTACAAGGGTCATTCTTAACCAGGAACTCATCCAAGGCAATCCAGCCGCCCCCAACCCTCACCATCAGCGTGCTTCGTAAGATACGGACCATTCGCAGCTGCTGAGACTCGCCAAACTGCAGAAGGGAAGGAAACATCTTGTAGTTACTGTCTGCAGGCTGAGAACCTGCCCCTGGGTTCAGGGATCTGCACCCAACCTCGGGTATCTAGCCCAATCCCATCCACAGAGAACCAGCCCTGTGATGCAGGGATTTAGCCTCTGCAGAGATCTAGCCCCGCATGCAGGGAACCAGTCAACTCCAGCTGCAAAGAACCAAACCCTGGCCTCAGAGAACCAGCCTCTGAAGCAGGGAGCCAGTCCCAGCACTGGAAACCAGGAAGCAATCCCACCTGCAGGCATCCAGCTCCACCAGCAGAGAACCAGCCTGTGAAGCAGGGAGCCAGTCCCAGCACTGGAAACCAGGAAGCAATCCCACCTGCAGGCATCCAGCTCCACCGGCAGAGAACCAGCCTGTGAAGCAGGGAGCCAGTCCCAGCACTGGAAACCAGGAAGCAATCCCAGCTGCAGGCATCCAGCTCCACCGGCAGAGAACCAGCCTGTGAAGCAGGGAGCCAGTCCCAGCACTGGAAACCAGGAAGCAATCCCAGCTGCAGGCATCCAGCTCCACCGGCAGAGAACCAGCTCAAGATGCACGGTAGAAGATCAGGGACCCACAGTGCACACTGACAGAGGGTGCAGGTGATAAGATGGACAGGGCACACTGACAGAGGGTGCAGGTGATAAGATGGACAGTGCACAGTGGCAGAGGGTGCAGGTGATGGATGAAGGGCACCCTGGCAGGTGCTGGTACTTACCCGATACCGGTTGGCGCTGATCTGTTCCACCTGGAAGCGTTTGGCACAGTTACACTTAGCCACTTGCCTGTTCACCTGCAATATAAGCGGATACCCTCCTGAGCGAGAGTCCTGGTGCGGTCCAAGATGGCCATGCAGCAATGGAGGGATATTGCCAGTCACATGACACAGCCGCTCCCCCTGTGCGCCCCCAGCAGCTCCTCTGAGCAGAGACTGAGGGGAGGACATAGCATCTTCCCGTCTACAGAGGAACCTTCCGGTATCTCTGGAAGAGAGGCAGAGATCTCCCTGCTGGGGGGCGAGGGGACTCTGGGGCTTCTCTGCCAGGAAGCAGCACTGAATGAGGAGGACAGAGCTCCTGACACCTCTTCACCAGCGCCGCTGGCCGGTGAGCTGCAGGAAGGGCTCAGGAGCAGGAATGGATCAGGGAGCTGAGCACAGTGGTACTGCAGAAAGATCTGGCGCAGGGAGAGCTCTGCCCTGACTCTGTGTCACCCCGGGGCAAATCACTTTTTGGGAGGTATTTTCAATGTGCGCTTCGCACCAGTCCTGAATGGGAACGGACGCACGTTTCCCTCTGAGAAGGACCCCCGGAGATTTGCACCTGCTTCTTCTGCGAGGACTTCTGACCCTTCAACATGACAAGCCTTGTGCCCCCTCCCCTCCCGAAATGCCTCCGTTCAATGCAGTAAAAGTGTGCATGTCACACAATGTGCAAGGATGGACCACTTCAAAAAGTCTTTTACCCACAAGCTGTCCATCTCCCAGTGCCTCAGTTCTAATCCCAGCTCTGTCACTGACTCTGTGTGACCCTGGGTGAGTCACTTTATCCCCCTGTGCCTCAGTTCTAATCCCAGCTCTGTCACTGACTCTCTGTGTGACCCTGGGTGAGTCACTTTATCTCCCTGTGCCTCAGTTCTAATCCCAGCTCTGTCACTGACTCTCTGTGTGACCCTGGGTGAGTCACTTTATCCCCCTGTGCCTCAGCTGTAATCCCAGCTCTGTCACTGACTCTCTGTGTGACCCTGGGTGAGTCACTTTATCCCCCTGTGCCTCAGTTCTAATCCCAGCTCTGTCACTGACTCTCTGTGTGACCCTGGGTGAGTCACTTTATCCCCCTGTGCCTCAGCTGTAATCCCAGCTCTGTCACTGACTCTCTGTGTGACCCTGGGTGAGTCACTTTATCCACCTGATTCTTAGTTCCAATCCCAGCTCTGTCACTGACTCTCTGTGTGACCCTGGGTGAGTCACTTTATCCACCTGTGCCTCAGTTCTAATCCCAGCTCTGTCACTGACTCTCTGTGTCACCCTGGGTGAGTCACTTTATCCACCTGTGCCTCAGTTCTAATCCCAGCTCTGTCACTGACTCTCTGTGTCACCCTGGGTGAGTCACTTTATCTCCCTGTGCCTCAGTGCTAATCCCAGCTCTGTCACTCACGCTCTGTGTGACCCTGGGTGAGTCACTTTATCCCCCTGTGCCTCAGTTCTAATCCCAGCTCTGTCACTGACTCTCTGTGTGACCCTGGGTGAGTCACTTTATCCTCCTGTGCCTCAGTTCTAATCCCAGCTCTGTCACTGACTCTCTGTATGATCCTGGGTGAATCACTTTATCCTCCTGTGCCTCAGTTCTAATCCCAGCTCTGTCACTCACTCTCTGAGTGACCCTGGGTGAGTCACTTTATCCCCCTGTGCCTCAGTTCTAATCCCAGCCCTGTCACTGACTCTGTGTGACCCTGGGTGAGTCACTTTATCCTCCTGTGCCTCAGTTCTAATCCCAGCTCTGTCACTCACTCTCTGAGTGACCCTGGGTAAGTCACTTTATCCCTCTGTGCCTCAGTTCTAATCCCAGCTCTGTCACTGACTCTCTGTGTGACCCTGGGTGAGTCACTTTATCCCCCTGTGCCTCAGTTCTAATCCCAGCTCTGTCACTGACTCTCTTTGTGACCCTGGGTGAGTCACTTTATCCACCTGATTCTTAGTTCCAATCCCAGTTCTGTCACTGACTCTCTGTGTGACCCTGGGTGAGTCACTTTATCCCCCTGTGCCTCAGTTCTAATCCCAGCTCTGTCACTGACTCTCTGTGTGACCCTGGGTGAGTCACTTTATCCACCTGACTCTTAGTTCCAATCCCAGTTCTGTCACTGACTCTCTGTGTGACCCTGGGTGAGTCACTTTATCCCTTTGTGTCTCAGTTCTAATCCCAGCACTGTCACTGACTCTCTGTGTGACCCTGGGTGAGTCACTTTATCTCCCTGTGCCTCAGTTCTAATCCCAGCTCTGTCACTGACTCTCTGTGTGACCCTGGGTGAGTCACTTTATCCCCCTATGCCTCAGTTCTAATCCCAGCTCTGTCACTGACTCTCTGTGTGACCCTGGGTGAGTCACTTTATCCCCCTGTGCCTCAGTTCTAATCCCAGCTCTGTCACTGACTCTCTGTGTGACCCTGGGTGAGTCACTTTATCCACCTGACTCTTAGTTCCAATCCCAGTTCTGTCACTGACTCTCTGTGTGACCCTGGGTGAGTCACTTTATCCCCCTGTGCCTCAGTTCTAATCCCAGCTCTGTCACTGACTCTCTGTGTGACCCTGGGTGAGTCACTTTATCCCTCTGTGTCTCAGTTCTAATCCCAGCACTGTCACTGACTCTCTGTGTGACTCTGGGTGAGTCACTTTATCTCCCTGTGCCTCAGCTCTAATCCCAGCTCTGTCACTGACTCTCTGTGTGACCCTGGGTGAGTCACTTTATCCCCCTGTGCCTCAGCTCTAATCCCAGCTCTGTCACTGCCTCTCTGTGTGACCCTGGATAACTCACTTTATCTCCCTGTGCCTCAGTTCTAATCCCAGCTCTGTCACTGACTGTCTGTGTGACCCTGGGTGAGTCACTTTATCCCCCTGTGTCTCAGTTCTAATCCCAGCTCTGACACTGACTCTCTGTGTGACCCTGGGTGAGTCACTTTATCCCCCTGTGCCTCAGTTCTAATCCCAGCTCTGTCACTGACTCTCTGTGTGACCCTGGGTGAGTCACTTTTTCCCCCTGTGCCTCAGTTCTAATCCCAGCTCTGTCACTGACTCTCTGTGTGACCCTGGGTGAGTCACTTTTTCCCCCTGTGCCTCAGTTCTAATCCCAGCTCTGTCACTGACTCTCTGTGTGACCCTGGGTGAGTCACTTTATCCACCTGATTCTTAGTTCCAATCCCAGTTCTGTCACTGACTCTCTGTGTGACCCTGGGTGAGTCACTTTATCCCCCTGTGCCTCAGTTCTAATCCCAGCTCTGTCACTGACTCTCTGTGTGACCCTGGGTGAGTCACTTTATCCACCTGACTCTTAGTTCCAATCCCAGTTCTGTCACTGACTCTCTGTGTGACCCTGGGTGAGTCACTTTATCCCTTTGTGTCTCAGTTCTAATCCCAGCACTGTCACTGACTCTCTGTGTGACCCTGGGTGAGTCACTTTATCTCCCTGTGCCTCAGTTCTAATCCCAGCTCTGTCACTGACTCTCTGTGTGACCCTGGGTGAGTCACTTTATCCCCCTATGCCTCAGTTCTAATCCCAGCTCTGTCACTGACTCTCTGTGTGACCCTGGGTGAGTCACTTTATCCCCCTATGCCTCAGTTCTAATCCCAGCTCTGTCACTGACTCTCTGTGTGACCCTGGGTGAGTCACTTTATCCCCCTGTGCCTCAGTTCTAATCCCAGCTCTGTCACTGACTCTCTGTGTGACCCTGGGTGAGTCACTTTATCCACCTGACTCTTAGTTCCAATCCCAGTTCTGTCACTGACTCTCTGTGTGACCCTGGGTGAGTCACTTTATCCCCCTGTGCCTCAGTTCTAATCCCAGCTCTGTCACTGACTCTCTGTGTGACCCTGGGTGAGTCACTTTATCCCTCTGTGTCTCAGTTCTAATCCCAGCACTGTCACTGACTCTCTGTGTGACTCTGGGTGAGTCACTTTATCTCCCTGTGCCTCAGCTCTAATCCCAGCTCTGTCACTGACTCTCTGTGTGACCCTGGGTGAGTCACTTTATCCCCCTGTGCCTCAGCTCTAATCCCAGCTCTGTCACTGACTCTCTGTGTGACCCTGGGTGAGTCACTTTATCCCCCTGTGCCTCAGCTCTAATCCCAGCTCTGTCACTGCCTCTCTGTGTGACCCTGGATAACTCACTTTATCTCCCTGTGCCTCAGTTCTAATCCCAGCTCTGTCACTGACTGTCTGTGTGACCCTGGGTGAGTCACTTTATCCACCTGACTCTTAGTTCCAATCCCAGTTCTGTCACTGACTCTCTGTGTGACCCTGGGTGAGTCACTTTATCCCTTTGTGTCTCAGTTCTAATCCCAGCACTGTCACTGACTCTCTGTGTGACCCTGGGTGAGTCACTTTATCTCCCTGTGCCTCAGTTCTAATCCCAGCTCTGTCACTGACTCTCTGTGTGACCCTGGGTGAGTCACTTTATCCACCTGATTCTTAGTTCCAATCCCAGTTCTGTCACTGACTCTCTGTGTAACCCTGGGTGAGTCACTTTATCCCCCTGTGCCTCAGTTCTAATCCCAGCTCTGTCACTGACTCTCTGTGTGACCCTGGGTGAGTCACTTTATCCACCTGACTCTTAGTTCCAATCCCAGTTCTGTCACTGACTCTCTGTGTGACCCTGGGTGAGTCACTTTATCCCTTTGTGTCTCAGTTCTAATCCCAGCACTGTCACTGACTCTCTGTGTGACCCTGGGTGAGTCACTTTATCTCCCTGTGCCTCAGTTCTAATCCCAGCTCTGTCACTGACTCTCTGTGTGACCCTGGGTGAGTCACTTTATCCCCCTATGCCTCAGTTCTAATCCCAGCTCTGTCACTGACTCTCTGTGTGACCCTGGGTGAGTCACTTTATCCCCCTGTGCCTCAGTTCTAATCCCAGCTCTGTCACTGACTCTCTGTGTGACCCTGGGTGAGTCACTTTATCCACCTGACTCTTAGTTCCAATCCCAGTTCTGTCACTGACTCTCTGTGTGACCCTGGGTGAGTCACTTTATCCCCCTGTGCCTCAGTTCTAATCCCAGCTCTGTCACTGACTCTCTGTGTGACCCTGGGTGAGTCACTTTATCCCTCTGTGTCTCAGTTCTAATCCCAGCACTGTCACTGACTCTCTGTGTGACTCTGGGTGAGTCACTTTATCTCCCTGTGCCTCAGCTCTAATCCCAGCTCTGTCACTGACTCTCTGTGTGACCCTGGGTGAGTCACTTTATCCCCCTGTGCCTCAGCTCTAATCCCAGCTCTGTCACTGCCTCTCTGTGTGACCCTGGATAACTCACTTTATCTCCCTGTGCCTCAGTTCTAATCCCAGCTCTGTCACTGACTGTCTGTGTGACCCTGGGTGAGTCACTTTTTCCCCCTGTGTCTCAGTTCTAATCCCAGCTCTGACACTGACTCTCTGTGTGACCCTGGGTGAGTCACTTTATCCCCCTGTGCCTCAGTTCTAATCCCAGCTCTGTCACTGACTCTCTGTGTGACCCTGGGTGAGTCACTTTATCTCTCTGTGTCTCAGCTCTAATCCCAGCTCTGTCACTGGCCCTATGTGTGACCCTGGGTGAGTCACTTTATCCCCCTGTGCCTCAGTTCTAATCCCAGCTCTGTCACTGACTCTCTGTGTGACCCTGGGTGAGTCACTTTATCTCTCTGTGTCTCAGCTCTAATCCCAGCTCTGTCACTGACTCTATGTGGGACCCTGGGTGAGTCACTGTATCCCCCTGTGCCTCAGTTCTAATCCCAGCTCTGACACTGACTCTCTGTGTGACCCTGGGTGAGTCACTTTATCCCCCTGTGCCTCAGCTGTAATCCCAGCTCTGTCACTGACTCTCTGTGTGACCCTGGGTGAGTCACTTTATCCCCCTGTGCCTCAGCTGTAATCCCAGCTCTGTCACTGTCTCTCTGTGTGACTGGGTGAGTCACTTTATCCCCCTGTGCCTCAGTTCTAATCCCAGCTCTGTCACTGACTCTCTGTGTGACCCTGGGTGAGTCACTTTATCTCCCTGTGCCTCAGTTCTAATCCCAGCTCTGTCACTGACTCTCTGTGTGACCCTGGGTGAGTCACTTTATCCCCCTGTGCCTCAGTTCTAATCCCAGCTCTGTCACTGACTCTCTGTGTGACCCTGGGTGAGACACTTTATCCCCCTGTGCCTCAGTTCTAATCCCAGCTCTGTCACTGACTCTCTGTGTGACCCTGGGTGAGTCACTTTATCCATCTGTGCTTCAGTTCTAATCCCAGCTCTGTCACTGACTCTCTGTGTGACCCTGGGTGAGTCACTTTATCCCCCTGTGCCTCAGTTCTAATCCCAGCTCTGTCACTGACTCTCTGTGTGACCCTGGGTGAGTCACTTTATCCCCCTGTGCCTCAGTTCTAATCCCAGCTCTGTCACTGCCTCTCTGTGTGACCCTGGGTGAGTCACTGTATCTCCCTTTTTCTGATAAACTGTTTAGTTTATTAGCCCTATGACTTTGACTCATCGATTATCCCAGCATTCCTTTTGTATTTGGTCTGTAGCTGCATTTCTACAAGATGTGTGATTTGTGGGCTGTCTTGGGTGTCAGTATCCTTATAAACCACCAGGAGATAGTTTGTGGGCAAGATACTTGCACAGAGGCAGGCAGGAACCCAGATGGAAAGCATGAGGTTGCTAGTGTACGGGCACATGCACAGATGCAGGAGGGCTTGAGCAGTGCCTGGCAGGTCCCTCCAAGGGTCCACAGGGTTAACCCTGAGTGGATGTTATGGGTAGCGCTAAAGCATTGCATGTCACCTGGTTCTGTCACTGACTCTATGTTTGACTCTAGGTGAATCGCTGTATCTTCCTGTGCCTCAGTTCTAATCCCAACTCTGTCACTGAATCTGTGTGACTCTGCATGAGGCACTTTATCTCCCTGTGCCTTAGTTTTAAATCCCAGCTTTGTCACTGACTCTCTGTGTGACCCTGGGTGAGTCACTTTATCTCCCTGTGTCTCAGTTTGTGCTGCTATAAACTGGAACAAGGAATAGCATTATTCCTTTCCTCTCTCATCTTTGGAAGCTATCATACATGAGGTACAAAATCCAGATCCACCCCATAAGTGCATGTCTGCATCTGGAGTGCTAGGACTGTAAAGCACTTGGACCTCTGTCTGTATGAAAGGTGCTCTAGTAATCCAGATTACCATTAGGATCCCCCTAACCCCACTTATCTACCTGTCCATCTAAGACTACTGTCCACCTAAGGCCTACCTATGCATCTAAGACTACTTGAGTACTGGAATTGTGTTTAGGTATATCTGCATATTTTGTCTTTGATGAATTATGTCCACTGTCTTGTATGTTTATTTGTTTTTACTTTATGTATGTTGAAAGTGTAAATCTCCTAGTCCTTTGATAACAGGCAATATATAAAATTTCATAAACATAACCGATATGTGACTCAGATGTATAAGAGTAAGACATCTGAACGATGTTGAATGTATGAATGTTATTATCTAGAATTGGGTGGAAGGTAGAGGGGAGATTATAAAACAAAATATGCATTCAACCAATCCTCTATAAGGAATGTTATATGGCAATGTTACAGTCAGACTTTACTGTTATCAATATTGCATGTAATTATGCATTGACACAGTCTTTTGTTCCTATGTACTGATGGTTCAAATAAAGATACTTAAATATAAACAAACTTACCTCATCCTGGATTTGATCTGCATCAAGGCTCCTCCTGAGGGGATCCCTGCTGGGGTGTAGAGCACTGACAAACTCGTAGTAATCAATGAAGCCATCACTGTTAAAATCAAAGATGCTGGCAACAGCGTTCATCTCCAGGGAGTTGGTGGGGAATTCTGGGAAAGAGCATTAATTGGCCTGTTAGTACTCGTGCAGGCTTCCTCTCCTAGCCCTCAGCTGGAGCTGACTGGGGCGCTGTCTGTGACATGGCTCGGACTTCTCTGCCTCTGAAACTTGGGTGCACCATTATCAAGGGACCTGGGTAGTGACCGTTTGCTAAAGGTGTTGGGCCATGTGTAGCCACCATAAATGGGCCTCCATTCAAGCAGTAGGGCTAAGTGTACCAGCCCACCACTGACCATGGGAAATGCGTCATCTCCATTCACTTCTTTAGCTTTTTGACCTCTTTTAGGCTAAGATCAAGTATAATCCACTTTGTACCTTTTCCCTAGAAAAGGCTGAATATTGAATGATTGCAAATAAATACAGAACTATTTCTTTATTTTATTTAAAACAGATTTATTTCCCGCCCTTCCTACGTTCAGAGCGGGGTACAATGTAAAGCGTATACAGATAAAGATGAGGTGGGGGGAAAGAGGTAAATGCATATATCTTAGGATGGGGGGAGGAAATCAGAAGCATCTGTGGAGTGGGGATCATTAGGGAAAGGGGGTAGAACATTGTTTGAAGAAGGGGGTAGGGGATAGAAGAAGAGGATTAAGTAGTATCCTCTGGGGGGTCAGGACAGGGTGGTGATAGCCCATTGTCATTTAGGTTGGGAAATGCTTTCTTGAAGAGAAAGGTTTGAAGGCTTCTTTGAAAAAGGTCCTTTCTCAGAGACATCTTACTTCGTGTGGTAGGCTGTTCCATAGGAGTGGTCCTGCGGAGAAGGCGCGCTTTCTGGTTTCCACAAGGCGGATGAGCTTTGGATGCGGAGTATCCAATAACATTCAGTTAGACGATCTGAGCGGTTGGGAGGGGGGTGTGGATTTTTATAGTAGAAGAGAGCCATGAGGAGTCTAAGTAGTGTAAGGAGGAATGAAGAATCTTCGCTAGCTTATATTGTATTCGGTAGGAGATAGGGAGCCAGTGAAGAGAAATGAGTACAGGTGAGATGTGATCATGTATGGGAGTGCAAGTAAGGAGTCTTGCTGCCGTGTTTTGTATGATTTGTAGTGGGTGTATAGCAGTAAACCAGGCAGGAGGGAGTTGCAGTAATCAAGCCCAGAGAATAGTAAGGATTGAAGGACTGACCTGAAATCTGAAAATTCGAGAAGGGGATTGAGGTGATGGAGTAGGTGCAGTTTGTAGGAGGAGGAGGAGGCGGTGATAGATTTTATATGGTTGTGCATAGAGAGTGAGGGGTTGATAATGTCTCCCTAGATTTGTACACTTTGGGAAATTGAGATGAATGGGAATCAAATGAGACATTGCAAGGATGGTGTGACAACAGAATGATTTCAGTTTTGGAAATGTTAAGCTTTAGTTTATTGCAGTGCAGCCATTTTTGAATGGATATAAGGCAGTTATTGAGGAAAGATTCCATCATAGTCCATGACAGTCCATGTTTCCTTGAGAGGAAAAAAGAACTGATATCGTTGGCATATATTTTATAGTGAACTCTGAGGTCGTTGAGGATGCGGCATTGAAGAGTTAGGTAAAGGTTAAATAATGCAGGGAAAGAGCAGACACCTGGGGTATTCTAGAGCTCATAGGCATCAAGGAGAGGTAACGGAGTGGATTTGGACTTATTGTGTCCTGTTGTTAAGGTATAAAAAGAACCAGGCTAAAACTGAACCTGTTATCCCAAAGGAGTGCAGTCTTGAGAGTAGAATGGAGTGATTGACCATGTCAAAAGCAGTGGAGATGTCTAGAAGACACAGAAGGAACGAGGAGCCTTGTTCAAAACCCCATCTCATCATATCAAAGCTGGTTAGCAGTAGCAGTTCGGTGCTGTGGTGCTTCCTGAATGCAAACTGGAAATGGTTGAGGATATTATTTGTATCAATGAAGTCACAGAGTTGGTAGAGAACTGCAGTTTCTAGTCCTTTGGCCATGAAAGATGGGTAGGAGATTGGGCGGTAGTTGGTGGTGATGGTTGGATCAGCTGTTGATTTCTTGATAATGGGTCAGACTGAGGCTTGTTTTAAGAGATCAGGGACGATGCCATGTTGTAGCAAAGAGTTGATGAACTTAGTGATGAATGGAGCAATATCCAGCTTGATAAGTTTAAGAAGAGAAGTATGGCAGGGGATAAGGGGATTAGATGAAGTTTTCAGATTATTAATGATTTTAGTGGTGTCCGATGCAATGATTTCATCAAAGCGATCCCAGGATGGGCCTTGAGTGGTCAGGACTCTGTCAGATTCTTCAGAATCGGAATTATTGAAAGTGTTAATGACAGTTGCTGTCTTGTTGATAAAGTGCCTGGCAAATGTCTCTGCAATGTTCATTCCAGGGATGATGGGAGGGAGAGCTGAGGACTCTCTTTTCATGGTCTTTTGGCTGAGACTGAGCATCTGAATGAGATGTGATGTTAACACCCTGCCACCTGACCCCACTGTGTACGTGATTACGTTTAAGTCTCCTGCATAGGCAATGCAGGAGACTTCCCATAAAGCAAAGCAGACTACCTGTATTGGGTGTTCTTTGAAGACAGTTCAGACATGTGACCGTGCATGGTGCTGAGCAAAATGAAGTTCAAGAGCTTGCTGGAAAAGGCTAGAATTTTTTCTGCAGGTCTTAGGGAGAGAAGGTTTATCTGACTGGTGAATTGCTCTCTTCGGAGAATACCTGTTACAGGTAAGCAAATTTGCTTTCTCTGAAGATTAGAAGATTAGCCATGTACACAAGTGGCACTCCTTAGTTAACGGTTGTTTTCAATAACATTTAAAAAGGAAGAAAACACCAAGAACATAAGAATTGCCATACAGGGTCAGACCAAGTGTCCATCAAGCCCGGCATCCTGTTTCTAGCAATGGCTAATCCAAGTCACAAGTATGTGACAGGATCCTGGAAGGTAAATAGATTCCATACTGAGGTAATGACCGACCGGAGAGTTTCCATGCGGAAGCGAGGGATCTTTAGACTCTTGTTGACCTCTGTGAGGTCTAGGATGGGATGGAATGATCATTCCTTCTTCGGTACTATGAAGTATATTGAGTACCGACCTGTTCCTTGCTCTTCTGGAGGAATGGGAACTATGGCCCTTAATTGTAGCGGCAGCTGCAATGTGTCCCGAACTGCCGCTCTTTTGGCGGCATACCCGCAGGGAGAGATGAGAAACTGATCTTGGTGCCGCTGTGCAAAATCTAAAGCATAGCCTTGTTTTATCACGAACAGGACCCACTGATCCGTGGCCACCTTGGTCCACTCCTTGAAGAATAGGGCCAGCCTGCTCCCTACCTCCAGCGTTGAGGAGTGGACCAGCGGTCTTTCATTGGGAGGATTTTGTTCCTGAGGAAGGGAGAGCCGCCCCAGGTCTGCCAAATCTTCGGCCACGAAAGGACTGGGTATAGGTTTGTTGTTTCGCCGGAGCCAAACGAAAGGACGAAGCGGGCGGTTTAGAAGGGCGATACCTCCGATTACCTCTAAATCTGGCTCAAGAAGAGAAGGAACCGCATGAGCGAGGTCTGTCTTCCGGCAGGCGATGCACCTTATTCTCACTCAGTGACTGAATCATGTCGTCCAAGATTTTACCAAAAAGTAACTTACCTTTAAAGGGCAAGGACCCCAGTTGCGCCTTAGAAGACACATCTGCCGACCAGTTGAGCAACCACAAAAGCCGACGAGCCATGACCACCGACACCATGGACCTGGCGGACATCCGGAGGAGGTCATGAAAGGCATCGGCACAATAAGCCACCGAGGATTCCAAACGGTTCGCCTGGGCAGCTTCCTCGGCCGAGAAATCTACATTTGCCTGTAACTGGTGCACCCAGCGAAGTCCGGCTCGCATAGCAAAATTACTACAAATAGCCGCCTGGACTCCCATGGCTGAGACCTCGAAAATCCGTTTGAGCTGCACCTCTAACTTCCTATCCTGGAGATCCTTGAGCGCCATTGTTCCTGTGACAGGAATCGTGGTTTTCTTTGTGACAGCTGACACTGCAGAGTCCACTTTTGGTACTCGCAGTAGCTCTAAGGCATCCTCCGGCAGAGGATAGAGCTTATCCATGGCTTTACTAACTTTTAAACTGAGCTCTGGGGTATCCCATTCCCTAAACAATAAATCAGATGCTGAAAAATGAAAGGGAAAGGTGGTAGCAGGAGCTCTCAGGCCCAACAAGACAGGGTGCATCTTCCCGAGCTTGGATTCCTTGGGAGGGCTGTCAATGCCTAGCTCAGAGAGGATAGCGGGAATAGGAGGTGCCAACTCGTCTCTACGAAAAAGGCAAACTACCTTAGGATCATCGCCCTCAGCCACCTGAGAGCCCCTGTCCGCCAGTGGTGGATCTGGCTCCGGGTCATCCGCACCCTGCGGGATCTGGGGTTGACAATTCGGATCCTGAGGATCTGAATCCAGATCCGAGGAGTCTGTATTCCCCTGCGGAACCCCAGTGCGGAGAGGATGCTTAGGCTGAATAGGCTCCGTCCCCTTATTTACTGTAACTCATTTAGCCGCCCGGGGCTTATGGGGATCTGATTTCCCCCCCGCCATCAGCTTGCCTGCCTTCCTAGCCTTAAAGGCTTTATGTAAGAAAACAATAAAAGAAGACTCCGAGGAGGTGTCAGAAGTCCCCTCAGGCCTGTCCTCCGGAGCTGGGGAAGCAGGCTGCTGTAAATCCCTATTTGCCAGGGGCCGCGGCTGAGGAGACAACTGAGGAGGAGGAAAAGACCCCTCCCCCATAGCAGGCACAGAAGCGGCGGCGCGGAACGACTGTAAAATGGCCTCTGTGCCAGCACTCAAAGGGAAAGGATCCTGAGGTAACTGAGACTCTCCTGCTGCAGGTGAAGGAACCCGCGGGGGCCCTGCTTTTAGCAGTCTTTTTAGTTGTTCCTGCACCGGAGGAACCCTCTCCCCCTCGGTAAACACTGTGAGCACAGATTTTGGCGGGAGAGCCACACGTGGCCGTCCGTGGCATCGGGGAAGACAGAGGGAGTGAAAAAACACTGAAAAAAAATTGAAAATAACCCCCCCCCCCCGGGACCAAAAACGTGGCGAAAATCCCCCCCACGATGAGTGGAAGGAAGGGAGAGCCTGCCCGATGAAAAGAGAAAGTAAGAAAAAATTACCTCAGAACTTTTTTTAAAAAATTTTTTTAAAGTGAAAACAGCCTACGGTGGTCCAGGGTGCTGCTCCGTGGGGTGGAGTGAGCCGGGCTCCCCGGTATCGCAGCCCCGCTGCCTGAATTAATAGTTAGGGTCCTCAACCCCTGTCGGCAGCTGCCTCAGACCAGCAGGGGACGGCCCTCTCAGAGCCTAACAACCCTCTGGAAAGTCGGACCAAGAAACAAGCCTTTTTTTTTTTTTTTTAAAGAAATTTAAAGCAACAGGCACTAACAATCATGAAGAACAGAGAAAACTCTAACTAAACTAAAGTTAATCAAATCAAAATAAAGACTCTGACCAGACTGTAGGTTTTGCACCTCCACCATCTGCCAGAGACAGAGAAATACGGTGGCAAGAAGTGGCGACCTGCGTAACCATGGTTCGATTTCTGGGTCATGCATCAAGTCTCGAAGACAAGCTTCTTAGAGCTGATCTTAAATTCACTAGCAAGGAAGGCCCAGGGCCTCCGAGTGACATTCTGGAACAGATTTCACAGCCATCAGTCTTATGTTTCTTCCAAAAGCAGACGTAGAATGCTTTGTGATGGCCAATGTTGCTCATCTTGCAAACACGCTTGGGACAGGATCTGAAGCCATTGCACTGTTTCTATGAGATGGTGAGAAAAAATAACCTTGCAAAATTAAAAAATGAAAAAAATTATTTTCAGAGAGGGGATGCCTGCAAGAGAAAAAAAAATAATTGAAGTCCTGCCTGATGGACCATTTCCCACTGAAAAGGAAGGGAAAAGGGTGAAAGGGTCGAATAGGAAAAATGATGAGATCACATGTTCAAAAGTCCAAAATCGTGACTAGGAGTTAAAAGGATAAAATAATAAAGTTTCTGACTGAGGACAGGAGGAAAAGTGCAAAGGGGAAAGTAAATAATCATGGAGTCTGCTGGAATAGGCCCAACCGGTGCAGCAGATAAAAGGAAACAGAGACGCTGTGGGGCCACTGCAGTGCAGGAAGTCCCACGCACGAGCAGAAACTTCTAACCTTTTCCAGAAAGCTCTGGCATTTTATTCTCAGATCTCAGCTAAGCACAAACAGGTCAATACAGTAAAGTGCGGCCGCGGTTACCCTGCTCCTAACCCGCTTTCTACTCACTTTCCGGCCGCGTTAGCCCTTCCTGCGATTCACTATCCCCTTTAACCGATTCTTACCGCCTCTTTAAATCACCGGGTAACCCCTTCCGCCCGCGGCATGAATATCAGATGTAAACGATCGGATTAGCTATTCCCTCCCATACAGTAACGCGCGCCCCGACTATCGCTTTTTTACCCTGCCGTTTTGCCACGCGTTTAACCTGCTAACTTACCGCCTACCCCTACCCCTGTGTTAGAGGCAGGGGTAAGGGTAGGCGGCAAACTTTCCATTAGCCCCCGCTCACCTGCCCTGGCCGCGTCCATGAGTGCCGGTCTCCGGGGCAGCCCCAGTCCTCTCTCCCCTCCTCCAGAAGCAACGAAAGCGGAAAAAAGCGAAAAAGCGAAAAAAAACAAACAAACCGAAAAAGCAAAAAAAAAAAAGTAGCAACGAAGCGATTTACTTTTCTTGCAGCCCTCCTCCGGAGACGGACATCGGCGGAGACGGACCGCGGCTCCTCTGCCTCTCGGAGGCAGCTGCCGGCGAAGATGGATGCCTGCACGGGCGAAAGCGGCCCCTGTACGTGCAATTGGGCCGCTCAAGGCGTGACGTCACGACGTTTGGCGTCACGGCTCTATACAGTAAAATGGGTTGCGCGGGCCTAACGCTTCACGGACACTTCTTGGACGCGGCTTGCATTTGCAAGCTATTTACATACAGTATCGAGCGGTAGGTGAGCCGCACTGTGCATGCGGCAACCGCGGGTGCGCCGGGCACTAACGCAGCTCTTCCTACCGCTCCTTACTGTATCGGCCTGAAAGGAAGTGGGGAGGGATCTCCTGCAAGTGGTCAGGCTTTTATGACTGATGGCTGGGAGAGATCCTTAGAACAGCGGGAGGTGATAAAGCAAAGAAAGGCTGATGGCCAAAGCTAGAGCTGAATAAGCAATCCTAACAAAATGGAAGTGTTTGCATTCTTTAAATATAATTTAGTCTTCACTTTTTAAAGGCAGTCCACAAAAACTCATAAAAAGGACTGTGTGGACCAATGATTATTTGTGACCCATTTGTACAGAAAGGTGACAAGACACAAGTAACCTCAGCTTGGTGGTGTGATGGTCCTTATCTAAAGAGAATATTATTTAAAAATAAGATCTGTTTAGGTACAGCACAAACTACGGAGCAAGAAATATATGTCAGTTGCTTTTGTGCATGCAATCTGGACAGTTTCGTATCGTGCCATGGCCTTGCTTTCTGCTTGGGAGGAAGGGGTGCAGGAGACCTTAATATGCGTTTCCTCTGGGGCCTGGAGATCATTGCTGGTATTCCTATACTCACTGGAGGACAGGACGCTCTCAACAAACTCCTGCTGGCTGATTCTTCCGTCCTGATCCCTGTCGATGCTTCTGAAAATGTCCAGGATCCGATACTTCATACGACTTATCCACTGCACGTAACGCTTCCGCCAGACGCCGAAGTCAAAGCGAGCAAAGTCCTGCAGCTGTGGGAAAGGCAAGGCATGAAAGGGAGTTAGGAACAATCGTGTGCCTGATTCCCTACCACCGAGTGCATCTGCTATGAGAGCGGACGCTCCTTGCTGCAGGAAGCTATCACCTGCCGGGAAATGCAGGTCAGGTCGCCTGTGTGTGGCTCACTAGTCAGACCCCCACTTTGGGTGCTGGGCTTAGCTCTCAAAGGTAAAAACACTCAATGGTAGAGAATGGGGTGTATCCATATTCTGCGGAAAAGCTCAGGAAAAAAATCGGTACACTTGAGGGAAGGAATGAAATATGGGTGGGGCGATTCTGGCAAGTGCAGGGGAGGAGGAGCGATGACTGGGTAGGGTATGGGAGGAGCGATGATGGGGAGCGGAACATACAGGAAGAGGTGATAGGGAATGAAGAAGGAAGAAAAAGACAGCGGGAGGGAGGGGTGAGATCAGAGATGATGGAAGATGGGATGTGCCGCCCCCATCTCTCCCGTTTCCTCTCACCTCTTGCAGCCGTTGCTGGGCCGTCTGCAGCTGGCACTGTCTGTCCAGGGCTAGGAACCAGAGCTGCTGCCAGCGGTTCAGGAGCTGAGCCATGAGAGGGGTCTGGGGCTCCAGGTCCAGCAGAGGCACCGGGGGAGCGGCCTGGGACACTTTCACAGAACTTCGGCTTTCTAAATCAATCAAAGAAAGGGTGAACAAAGGATGCTGCAGGGCAGCCATGCAGGGCAAGATGAAAACCCGCGTAATCTCCCGAGAGGTGAGCGAGATAAGGCAGGGGAGAGGAGAAAAGGAATGTTCCTAGGGGGACGAACACGGAGATCCAAGATCCTGTCCAAAAAACAGAGAAAAGGAGGAGAAAAAGGGGATCCTCATGAAAGCTATTTTATTCGCAGGCAAAAGTCTGAGAAAACGTCTCTGTCTGAATGAGGCCCTTCCTATGTCCAGTCTCGAGAGGGAAGGTCTCACCGCTAATATCTAGAGCCCTGTCTTCAGAAAGGGAGGGTGGGACCACATGGAAAGAGGAGATCATGGAGAGGACAGTCTTACGCTCAGACACGGGAAAGGAGGTGGGGGGGCTGGACTGTAAGAGGAGGAGAGGAGAGGAAAGCTTTTACCATTTCACACGGGACAAGGGCTGGGAATCTTTGGCTCTCTCCCCACAGAGAGAGTAGATCTTCCTGGGATACTAGGCAGGAGCCGAGGGTCTGTAGTTATGTCCCTACATTGAAAAGGGGAGGGGAGGCTGGAGGAGAGGAGAGGAGACCCCTTACGGTCTGACATGGGGCAGGAAGTGAGGGCCTATAACACTGTCCCCAATAAGGAAGGGGAGAAAAGGAGAGCTCTTACTGTGACACTAGGCAGGAGATGAGGGTCTGTACGTCTATCCCAGAGTGCAGAGAGATGACAGATTTTCAAAACTGTCTGGCCGACCGACTTCAGGAGCTGGCTGGCTGGACCTGAGCTATTTTATTTTTAGGGTTTCCCCTGCAGAGCATCTAACTATAGCTGCCTGTGTTCACTCATAGAGTGGCCATTCCTGGAGGTGTGGGTGATACGGGGAAGCAGATGGGGAGAGGGGAAGGGAACAGAACTTAGCTTCAGTGCTAGCCGTGCGTGTGTGAGGTGTTATCCCAGTGTGCAGGCTTAAATCTAGCCTGTGATGCTAGAGCTAGATGTAAGTGCAACCCAGCTGGCCATTTTACTGCTGAAAAGTCACCTATAGGAAGCCGGCTATCTAGTTGCTGAGCAGCTTATTGACCATTCTGCCTTTACTGTCTTACATCAGGCGGGAGGTGGGGAGCTGACTTTCTGTCTCTTTAAGAAGAGAGGAGAGGAGAGTCCTTACTGTCCGCCATGGGGCAGGTGGTGGGACTCCACAGCTCTGTCCCTATATGGGGAAGAAGAGAGGGTAGGTGAGTTCTTGCACTCTGACATGGGGCGGTTGGTGGGACTCCATAGCTCTGTCCCTGTAAGAGGAGTGGAGAGACGAACTCTTACTGTCTGACGTGGAGCAGGAGGTGGGACTCTGTCTCTATATGGTGAAGAGGAGCGCTTTTACTGTATGACATGGGGCAGGAAGTGGAACTCCATATTCCTTGTCCCTATAGAGGGAAGAGGAGAGCTCTTATTGTACGTTATGGTACAGGACTCACCTCCGCAGCTCTGTTCTTATAAGAGAGGAGGATGGCTCTTACTGTTTCACAATGGGCAGGGGCTGGAGAAGGGGTATCCATAACTCTATTTGGTGAAGAGGAGGAGAAGAGCTCTTACTATTGGCCTACGGCAAGAGAATTCAAAAAGGCCAAGGATCACCGCAGAGGACCCCAGCTGTGACGGAGTGACAGGGAAGACAGAAATGAAGTGGAGAGTGAAATAGGGCAGACCTGGAATTTACATCTGCTTTTCATAAGGGCTCCCTGGGGTTTCGGTTATCTTACTCGTGTATATTTTATTATTTGATGATTGTCATATGTGTTATTCTGTTCTGTGCATTTAGTATTTTGCTTTGGGAATCTTATTGTCTGTGTCTGGAGCCCTTCTGCAGAAACTGGAGTAAACAAACAAATAAGATGCTTATCTGCTGTCCTATTCTAAATGGTGGGGGGTTTGTAGTTTTCTCCCTGTATTGGGGAGAAGATGGCAGGAGAGCTCTTACTGTCTGACATTGTACTCGGGCTGGAGGTCCATTAAAGGAAAGTTGGTTCTTACCTGCTAATTTTCATTCCTGGAATACCACAGATCAGTCCAGACATGTGGGTTTTACATCCCTACCAGCAGATGGAGGCAGAAGACATTGGTTCTAAGTCTTTCTCCCTAGAGTTTCAAATCATGACTCCCACTTCTACTAAATTGTTTCCAATGGAAAAGGTTTGTTGATGACCATGGATCATTAAAACCTTTCAAGTATCTGAAAGTCTCTATCATATCACCCCTGCTTCTCCTCTCCTCCAGGGTATACATATTCAGGTTATTCAACCTCTCCTTATAAGTCATTTGATGGAGACCACCCACCATTTTGGTCGACCTTTTCTGGACCACCTCCATCCTGTCTCTGTCTCCTTTGAGATACGGTCTCCAGAACTGAACACAGTACTCCAGGTGAGGCCTCACCAAGGACCTGTACAAGGGGATTATCACTTCCCTTTTCTTACTAGATATTCGTTTCTCTATGCAGCCTAGCATTCTTCTGGCTTTGGCTATCGCCGTGTCACATTGCTTCATCGACTTCAGGTCGTTAGACAATATCACCCCAAGGTCTGTCTCCTGCTCCGTTCACCCCCCAACGCATTTAGTTCTTTCAGATTACCACACCCCAGATGCATGACTCTGCACTTCTTGGCATTGAATCCCAGCTGCCATATCTTCGACCACTCTTCCAGCTTCCTTAAATCCCTTCTCATTCTCTCTACTCCTTCCGGCATGTCCACTCTGTTGCAGATATTATTATCATCCGCAAATAGACAAGCTTTACCTTCTATCCTTTCCGCAATGTCACTCATGAAGATGTTGAACAGAACTGGTCCCAACACCGATCCCTGTGGCACTCCACTTAACACCATTCTCTCTACAGAGTAGGTTCCATTTACCATCACGCACTGACTTCTATCCATCAACTAGTTTGTAATCCACACCATCACCTTGGAGCTTACTCCGAAGCTTCTCTTTTTGTTGATGAGTCTTCTATGTGGGACTATCAAAAGCTTTACTAAAATCCAAGTAAATTACATTGAGCACTCTTCCCTGATCCAGTTCTCTAGTCACCCAATCAAAGAAATCAATTAGATTCATCTGACAGGACCTTCTCCTGGTTAATTCATGCTGCTTCTGATTGAGCAACCCACCGGATTGTAGATAGTTCATTATCCTTTCCTTCAGCAGTCTCCATTAATTTTCCCACCACCAAGGTGATGCTTACCAGCCTATAGTTTCCAGCCTCTTCTCTGCTCCCAGTCTTGTGAAGCGGGACCACCACCACTCTTCTTCAGTCACTAGGCACTACACCCCTTTCCAGGGATCTATTGAACAGGTTACATCTCTGAGTTCCCTCAGTATTCTAGGGAGAACCTCATCAGCCCCATGGCTTTGTCCACTTTCAGTTTTCCACAAAATTAAGGGGACGGGATAGTGGACTGATCTGTGGTATTCCAGGAACAAAATTTAGCAGGTAAGAACCAATTTTCCTTTCCTATTCATACCCCTGATCAGTCAAGTGAGATGGGTGGGAACCCGAAAGACCCATGCGTAACACACTTTCCCTAAACATCGTTTTATCTGGTGCCCGAACATCCAGGTGGTAATGCTTGGTAAAAGTGTGCAGAGAAGACCACATTGCCACCTGACAAATCTCTTGTGGAGATATCATCTGGTACTCTACCCAGGAGGTTGCATGTGCCCTACTCGAATAAGCCTGCAGTCCCCTGGGAACTAGACAACCCTTACAAAGATATGCTGAAAAAATAGCCTCCTTCAACCATCACACAGTCATACTCTTAGCTGTCTTACATCCCTTCTTTGCTCCAGTGAATAATACAAAGAGATGATCCAACCTCCGAAATTCATTAGTGACCTTAAGATATCGTAACAAGATCGACAGACATCTAATAAATTAAGTTCTCTTGCATGCAGTACATCTACTGTCAGATGAGTAAAGGCTGGTAATTCCACCATCTGGTTGAGATGAAAAGAGGACACAACCTTGGGCAAAAAGGAAGGAACTGTACACAGAGTCACCTTGTCATCCGAAATCCAAAGAAACAGATCTCTGCACGACAAAGCTTGAAGCTCCGAAATCTGTTTGGCTGAACAAATCACCACCAAGAAAATGATCTTTAAGTTGAGATCCTTCAAGGATGCCCTTCTCAACAGTTCAAAAGGAAGGCCACAAAGTGTTCGAAGAACCAAATTAAGGTCCCACAAGGGGCACATCCTATGCACTGGCGGACACAAGTGTTTTGCTGCTTTTAGAAAATGCACAATGTCCGGATGAGACGCCAATGGCTTCCCCTGAAGATTTCCTTGAAAACAGCCTAAGGCTGTTACCTGAACTCAGAGTGAATTATAGTCTAGTCCCTTTGTTAAGCCATCCTGCAAGAATGCCAATACCTGGGAAACGTCGACCTTCACAGGATTCAGGCCACGTTCTCCACACCAAGATTCAAACACTCTCCATACACAGATATATGCCAGCGAAGTGGAAAGTCTCCTCATCTGTAGCAAGGTAGTAATCACTGGCTCTGAATATCCTTTCAAGCAAAAATGTTGCCTCTCAAAAGCCAGGCCTCTAGATAAAAGCAATCTGCCTGTTCTGAAATGATGGGTCCTTGGCGTACCAACCCCTGCAGGAGTGCTAGCTGAATGAGGCCATTCACTGCTAGTCGCACCAGATCCGTAAACCACGGACGATGCAGCCACTCTGGTCCACCAGATCTACCCTTCCTAGATGCAACGTAGCACTAGGCCCACTAGCAGCCATGGGGGAAATGCATATAGCAGAAGCCTCATCGGCCAAAGCTGAACCAAAGTGTCGATTCCTTCGGAGTCGACCTCCCTGCGAACTGCCCTTGTCTCCAACTGGTTGATCGACCAGTACACTTCCACTGATGACCACTGATCTTGAGCAGTGTGTCTCTGACACACTGCTCCTCAACCACTGAGGCTGGCTTCTGTGGTCACTACCACCCATTCTGAGACCTCTAGGTCCACTCCTTTCTCCAAATTGGGCCGTGATAGCCATTCTGAGAGACTGGACCTGGATTCCCTTGGAAGTGGCAAAGGAAGTTGAAACTCCTTCAACAACGGATTCCAATGTGACAAAAGCACATGCTGGAGAGGCTGCATGTGAGCAAACTCCCACGAGACCAACTCCAGCGTAGATGCCATAGATCCCAGAACCTGTAAATAATCCCACACTCTGGAAACTGACAGACACAGCAGATGAAGTACTTGAGCCTGCAACTTGACCACCCTCTCCGAGGTAATGAGCACCTTGCCTAAACTGGTATCGAATCATACCCCCAGATATTCCAGTGACTGGGCTGGCTCTAGATGGCTCTTTGCTAAGTTTATCATCCAACCCAGGGACCTCAAGCACTCCATGATGTTTTGAACCGAGTGGCAACACTCCCTCTCCGACTTCGCCCGAATCAGCCAATCATCCAGGTACAGATGTACCAGAATCCCTTCCTTTCTGAGGGTTGCTGCCACCACCACCATCGCCTTCATAAAAGTCCTTGGTGCTGTCGCCAACCCAAAGGTTAGCACACGAAACTGAAAATACTCTCCAAGCACTGCTAATTGCAGAAATCTCTGATGGTTCTGTCTTGTGGGAATATGCAGGTAAGCCTCCGTTAGATCCAATGAAACAAGAAACTCTCCCTTGCACATCACTGCTATCACCATCTGTAGCAATTCCATACGGAAATGCAGCACACACAGTGCTGCATTGAAAGGCAGATAGAGGATGTGCAGAAAGGTGCCCTCCTTCTTGGGAACAACAAAGTAAACTGAATATCTTCCTAGTCCTTGCTCCCCCGGAGAAACCAGAATGATGGCCCTCAGCTGCTGCAGCCACAGCAACGTGTCTCGTATCACTGCCCACTTGGCATGAGATGTGCAACGGGACACCACAAAGGCCTCCCTGATTGGGCGCAAAAATTCTAAGGTCTCTTATTAGCTCCAAGACCCATTGATCGGATGTGATCTTGGTCCACTCCTTCTGACAGCTTCCAGGAAAGAGTAGAATAGTCCCCCTTTATTGGGAGGTTTTACTTCCTCGGGACCCCTGGCCGGAATCTGCCCCGAAAGGACTGCTGCCTTCAGCCTTTAGTTTCTACGTACAGGTGGAAGAATTCCTGTTGGAATGAAACTTCCTCATCTCTTGGTCGTGTGACCATGGTGGAAAGCTCTTTTTGACCAGCTTCTTGTCCTCCTTGTTTCTCTTCAACTCTGCCAACTGCTTCATCAACTGTTCCTGATCTTCTCCGAACAAGTTTCCCTTTAAAGGGGAGATTACACAGTTGCGCTTTTGACCACACATCCATTGCCCAATTGTGCAGCTATAGGAGTCTCTGAGCTGCTACTGTGGACACTATATTTCTGGTTGACATTTGGACCATATTGTAAATAGGACACTCCCACCTCCAACCGAGCTGACTGGTTGGGATCAATGGGAGTTCCCGAAGTCTGTTCCTGCTTCTTCTGGACCCAGCACAAACACGCCCTCTGCATCAGACTAGCACAGACAGAAGCCCAAAGGTGCAATGCTAAGACCTCAAACAATCTCTTCAGTAGGATTTCCAGCTTCCGATCCTACCACGAGAATGGTCATCTTGATTACAGCCTAGACCACCCCATCCACCTTTGGCAGTTTCTAAAGGTCCATCTCTTCCAGCAGGAGATACAATTTAGCCATAGCCCTAGCCACCTTCAGCCCTGCCTCAGGAGATTCTCACGCCTGGTCTACCAACCTTTTCACCGTTTTCGGCAAAGGAAAGGCCTTTGGTGGTCCCCGCAGGATAACACTGGTTAGACCTCTTAATTGTTGGAATCCTCCTAGGTGACCTTGATCCCCATTTCCTCCAAAATGTGGGGAATGAAGAGACAAAGTTCCTCCTTGCAGAATAATCTCACGACCCTCGGGTCATCTCCTTTTGCAACCAGAACCTCCCCCACATCTGGATCACTACCTGCTGGAGCACTTCCAGGATCCCCCTCTGAATCATCTCGTGGGTCCTGACCCTCCGAGTCTTCAGAGGTCTCTCCATCTTCCCCCAATGAACATCTGAGACCCAGGAGGCGAAGAATCCCCCCTGACTTGGGCTGCGCCCCTGTCCTAGACTTCTTAGATGAAAGCTGGGACTTCTGGGAGGCCGAACGCTTAATCACAGCCTCCCTTTTTGCCAGATAGGCCTTATGGAGCAGCAACACAAAATCTGTGGAAAATTCTTCAAGCCCCACTGGATCCCTGTTCCATCATGTCCTCCACTGGCTCTCCTGTCCCTTCTATAACTCCTACAGTGCCTGTATCCACTGGAGAGATTGGGGGAGGGGAGTCCCTAAACTCCCTAGTAATAGCATGCTTCCTGCCATATGGAGGCAAGATGGCTGCTGTCTCCTCCGAACCCCCGGGGTCTCCACAACAAGGCCAGCAGACCGTGTGCGACAGCAGCTGCCTGAAACCTCCATAGAGGATCCTGCTTTCTCAGAGGCACAGACAGTGCACAAAGAAGCACCATCGGGCCACAATTTTCTCCTTCCACAGGCCCAACAAAGTTTTCTGTCCTCCACGAGAGGAGCCATGCCTCTGCTGCGGCCCGCGGCAGAAATAACCACCGGAGTGCAGCAAATGCTGCAGCACTGCTGCCGACAATGTCCCGACGCCCGGGTCCTGAAGGCAGAACGTGCGCGTCCCCACTCACCCTCGGCAACGGCCTCACCTTCGATAAGCAGCCGACCGCACAGCCCTGAGTACTTTCCTTCTTTTTTTTAATCCTTAAAGAAACAGCAACTAAGCAGTCCCCAGAAAAGAAAGGTATACTTATTACTTTCCTGCTTCTGGCTGCTCCAGGATGCTTCAGGCTGATGGAGGAGGGTGAGAAGGCCTCACTCGGAGGGAGCGAGAGAATGAAGACCCCTGGCTTTTGCTCCCTCTGGAAGATGAGGACCGATCCAGAACAGGGATTACCAACCCTCCTGCTCAACTCCAGGGCTGGCCCACAAAGGAACCCAACACCTCGGGGAGCACCAGATTTCTCCAACTTCTTGAAATTCTCTCTTTTTGTTTTCTTTTTTTTTTTTTTTTAGCATCTCCAGACTGCGGGTTTGCACCTCTCCCATCTGCTGGAGACAGAGAAATACCTCAGCACTGCAGGTGGCACTCTCGGTTAAGTAGCAGTGCCTGAAAAGTTTTTGTTCTCTGCTTCCATCTGCTGGTGGGGATGCAAAATCCACTTGTCTGGACTGATCTAGGGAATGAACAGGAATGCGTACTAATATGGGGAATAGGAGAGTAGAAAAGACAGAGTATACTTTCTGAGATGAAGCAAGAGATGAAGGTCTGTCGCTCTTTCCCTATATTAGAGAGGGGAGGGGAAGGAAGGAGAACTCTTACTGTATGGCATGGGGCAAGAAGTGGAGGCCCATAGCTACAGGTTGGGGAGGGAAGGGCAGAAGAGCTCTTACTGGATGAACCTCTGCGGGACGTGGGGTTCCGTAGTTCTGTCCCCAACTTCCGTTTGCAGTTCTTGGTCACTTTTTCCACCTCAGGCTGCTTCTTGTCCAGTTCATCCAGGAACACCTGTGGGATATTAGGAGAGGAGGAGTGAGTGAGTGAGGTCCACATACAGCCCCGGGCACAAGGGATCCAGATGGGCTTCCTCTGATATGAAAGACCAAGATACAAGCTTTACAATCTCATTTGCTGCGGTGCTGCTTCATTCATATGAAAGGTTTCCCAAGCACAATCTCCAGGGGAAAGGGTTTTGAGGACCTTGTTACTTGCCTTGGCTGGAGAGAACTGAGCTGCCGGTGCTGACATTCTTACTTTTGATCAGTTAGTGTGGGAGGTTTTAATATGCACTGCACACGCTACACTTTTTGACTTATGCACGCTTATTTTCATACTCTCTCTTTTGCAATTGTATTTTAGTGGGTACACAAAAAACCTACTGGTCAATATTCAAAAACTTGGTGAGTGGGAAAGCAAGTTGGTTAAATATCCCCAATATTCAGTCCCTGATTGCACGTTCTGAATATACTCAGCTAAAATTACCTGGATAAATTCATCTTCTCACTGGCTTACTAAATATTGCAAAAAATAAAATAAAATAAAATAAAAATAAAAAAAAACAAAAAACTAGCAGCAGAGCAATAGCCAATCTCCCCCACCTCCCACCCTCCAAAATGTAAAATAATTCTACTCTGGGCTATCAGCCCCCTGCCACTCCCTCACATGTTTTAAAATCTTGTTGTAGGCCAGTAGTCCCCCCCCCCCTTCTCACTCCTCAATATGCTTAAAAATGTAGCCACGCCCAGCGGCCCCTCCCAACCTCCCAATACGTAAAACAACTGTAGTCAGCCAAGCAGCGCTTATCAACCCCATACCCTCCCTTCAAAAACATCGGGTGCCAAAATCACAACCCCCCCAAACCACTCACACGTTCTCCAGTTCATAATGGCTGGAGGAGAGGCTCTGAGCTCCTCCAGCTCTACTTATTGCTAAGTGCCACCAACTCTGGCATCGCCCCAGTGCCATCTCTTTTTTTAGGGAACTAAATTTTAATTAAGGACTTGCCCGATTAAAACTTAACTGCTCAGCGGGTTTGTCCGGCTAACTGTTATTTAAAATGGATTTCTTGTCTGCATACAAGTTAAGTGGCATTTTAGCACGCAAGCTTGCTAATAAATAAATTTAGCATGACTTACAGTGCCTAGAAACAGTCCTTAAGAAATCTAATCCCCTCTTTCAGCCAATCACTTTCCTCCTCACGTGTTCTAGACATATTTCTGCAGTTTTTCTTCCCTCCCCTGTAAATACCCGTCCATCATTTAATCCCATGCACTCAGTTTAACACAAACTATTTCCCATAGCCACATTCCTGAATCAATTCTGCTTCATTCCCTGGACAAACATACAAACAACTATTTCCTTCTGAACTCCTGGCGGATCTCTAAGCTGCCTGTGTGGGTTGGCTTCTCCATTTTAATTCCTGCGCTTCTCAGTCCTCCATCACCCTTCCTGATCATAGTGATGGAGGTTACCTTGCCAGCAGCTGTTTCCATTTTCTGTGGTGATGGAGGGTTCTGTTTGGCCCTTTTGACTTCCATGCGATACCATAAAAGCTGTTTCTATTGTGCTCGATTTACCGCTGGCCATAACAGTCACTCATGAGGATGAGTATTTGGAAGAAAATGCAATTTCACTCGCAGGATTTCCTGCTTTTTGGCTTGTTCCTCAGAGAGCAGATCTCTCTCATGTCCATCTGGCAGCAAAGTGTGTAATCTCATGCACATGAAAGTTAAAGAAACCTTGGGATGCAGCTGACGCCACTGGAAGAGCTGTAGATCTTTGTTTGATGGGCCATTCCAAAATGAAGAGAGACTCTGCAGCAGATGTGTTCCTGGGAGAGACGTTTCTGTTTTTACTAATTACACAGCAGCTCTTCACATGACAAGCAGTGGAAGTGAAGATGAGACCAGAGCAGAGTGCCCTGACCAAATTCTCCTGGCAGTCCAGAGACAGCCTTCACCAGACAAGCTGTGACATCCTACTGACATTGGCGCCCATCAGCCTGCTTGTTCCAGGGGTCCAGCGTAGGCTTGCCAACTCATCCAGTCCTGGTTTTCCTCTTAAGACTACAAAGTGCATTTTAATTATTTTAAGTATTTGAATTCTGTGTGCAGATTTTTGTTCTGTTCTGCTTTAGTTTTATTTTAGCTGATGTGTATTGTGATATTGATTGTACATCGGTTTGAGCATTCTTAGTCGGGAAGAACGATTTATAAATGTCTTTAAATAAAGAAATACAAATAAAAATAAATAAGTGCAATCATGCTACATAGAGTATTGCAAGGATCTGATTTACCAGTTTCTTATGACACTAAGCATGCCAAGAAACAGAAGCCCAAAAGAGGGCCCCCAAACCTCTTAGTTTATTAGAGTTTGATCTTGTTGGCTGTTATCATTGAGGTGTATGAGTCCTGGTTTCCTCTCTGGGGGTACACTCATGACACCTGATGCAGGCATTCGCCCTCTGAAGCCACTCGCTCCCTGGTTTTGATCTTTGCAGACTGCAGCTCCCTGATACGGAGACTGCTGCATTGAACGGAGTATGAATGAGATCACGGAATTTCCTCCTATTTTTCATTAAAAGAGGAAAGGCTTTTCTATTCAAAAGTTTCTCGGAAATATTCATTTCATTTTAACATTTTTAGTTTTTTGGTATTTTGTCAATATTTGAAGATAAGGAAGAGCTGTGGACTATTTCTGAGTAAGGTACCTGATGATAACGGTACAGGCAAACAGATTAAATGATCATACAGAGGCTACAGATAAACAAAGTAAAGGAAAATTGGTTCTTATCTGTAATTTTCGTTGCTGTAATAGCACAGATCAGTCCAGACAAGTGGGTTTTGCATCCCGACCAGCAGATGGAGACAGAGAATAAAACCTTTACAGGCACTGCTACATAACGAGAGTGCCACCTGCAGTCCCTCAGTATTGACCTGTACCTAAGCCAAGATGTCCAAATCAACAAACCCCAAATAACTATGGGTGAACAGAGACTCAAAGTTGGAGCCTCCTAAAACTAGGACCCCCATTTCAAACAAGGATTATACTAATTAACTCTAAGGCATAACCTATTTAGTAACTCTGCATATGATTACACACTGTCTTAGCAACATCCAGAAATGAGGCAGTCTTTCGAAATAGGGATGGGTCTCTGGACTGATCTGTGGTATTTCAGGAATGAAAATTAGCAGGTATGAACCAATTTTCCTTTCCTGTGCATACCCCAGATCAGTCCAGAGAAGTGGGATGTAGCCAAGCCCCTCTATACTGAGCGGGAACTCGAAAGATCCACGCGCAACACACTTTCCCCAAAAGCCGCTTCCTCTGGCACCCATACATCCAAGCGGTAATGTTTGGTAAAAGTGCAAGACAAATTTCTTGCAGAGAAACAGTTGACACTCAGCCCAAGAGGTTGCCTGCGCCCTAGTGGAATGCGGCTGCAACCCCTCCGGAACTGTCCGACCCTTACATCTGGCTTATATCAGGGCAAAGACCTCCACTGACAACTCCCACTCCCCCTGGATCCAGCTGAGGTAGTCCGCCTGCATGTTGTCCACTCCAGCCACATGCGGCGACGCCAGTCCTTCTAGATGGTTCTCCACCCAAGCAAACTGTTCCTGTGCCTCCTGCTCCAGATGAGTCTGCATCCCATGCTGACTATTGATGAACACCACTGTTGTTGCTTTGTCCAAGAACACTTGTACTGTCCGTCCTTGAATGAGAGGAAGAAAGGTGAAAAAGGCTTTGTGAACTGCTTTGGTCTCCAATCGATTGACCAGGACACCTCTTCTGGTGACCACTAGCCTTGGGCAGTTTTCCCTTGACAAATCAACCCCCAACCTTTGAGACTGGCATCCATGATCATCACCACCACTTAGTTGGGTACCTCCAGGTCCATCCCTTTTTCTAAATTGTGATGAGACAGCCACTATGAGAGATTGGACCTGGCATCCCTCTGAAGCAGTAAAGGAAGCTAAAATTCCTCCGAAAGCGGATTACAATGGATAAAAGCACCCTTTCAAGGGGTTGCATGTGAACAAAGGCCTATGGAACTAACTCCAGCGTAGACACCATAGAACCCAGGACCTGCAAATAGTCCCAATCTCTGGGAACTGAAAGTCGCAGAAGTCGGAGCACCTGAGACTGCAACTTGATCACCCTCTTCATAGTCAGAAACACCTTCCTGACTCAAGTACCAAACCAAACTCCCAGATACTCCAAGAACTGGGACAGCTTCAAGTGACTCTTCGCCATGTTCGACACCAAGCCTGACAAATGTAGCAGCTGCATGACCGAAACCGAATGAAGACATTCCATTTCCAACTTCGCTCTGATGAGCCAATCGTCCAGATATGGGTGCACCAGGATTCCTTCACTTCTGAGCGCTGCCACTACCACCATCACCTTTCATGAACGTCTGTAGTGCTGTCGCCAACCCAAAGGGAAGGGCCTAAAGTTGGAAATGCTCCCCTAGCACCATAAACCTTAGAAATCTCTGGTCGGCTCTTATGGGAATGTGGAGATAAGCCTTCATCAAATCTAATGACGCCAGGAACTCTCCCTTACGCACTGCCGCTATCACCGTCCGTACCATCCACAGACCAGCTTGCCTTCATTGGCCAACCTTAGCTCCACTGGCTGGCACCTTCATGGGGAGGCCTATGCTGCCCTTGAAAGGACTGCTGCCTGCCCGAGCCCTGCTTCTGTCCTGTAGGCAAATAACTTCTGCTTGATCAAAATCTCCTTATGTCTTTAAAACAAGCGCACTGTTAATGGTGATAACCTCTGATCAATAATTCAATGAATACCTGCTCCAAAGAAGTTATGCAGTGAAAGGTTTATTAATGGGGAAAAGGGGGAAGGCGTGGTTTCCCCGGGGAAGACATGTATACAAAGCAAATGGTGTATAATTCAGAGTCTGCCCAGTGCTCCAACGTGTACTCAGCTTATAAGGGTCCTGGGTGTGCTAATATCAGACATCTGCATAATCCACACCCATTACCTTTAATAGCCAATCGATATATATTTTAGCATGTGTACGTTTGCGTGCTCTTACTGTAGGCCAGAGGCCTCTTGTTATCAGTAGAATAAACCAAGTAGGTTCCATCCTTCCAGGAATGATGTCATCCGTGCTGGATGATTCTCTGGTAAGCTCAATGATCATACTGTTTCATAGTGCTATAGATACATGTGCATGATATATGCAATTCACTATTCTACAGCACGCAGCGGAAATGTCTTCTTGGTGGTCTTCTTATCCTTGGGTAATTTATTTCCCTTTGACTCCCAACAACTGCTTCATCAGCTGCTCCACTTCCTCCCTGAACAACATCCTTCCTTTAAAGGGGAGGTTACACAGCTGCGCTTTACACCATACATCCGCCGACCTATTCCACAACCACAGAAGTCTCCACACTGCCACTGAGGAGACCATATTCCTGGCGAAAGTCCGAACCATGTCGTACAGGGCATCAGTCACATAGCCCACTCCCACCTCCAAGCAGGCAGTCTGAGCAGCCTCATTCGTCGCCTAAGCAACACCTTCTCTTGGGCCTTCTGGACCCAGCACAAGCAGGTTCTCTGCATCAAGCTCCCGCAGACTGCCGCCCGAAGGCTTAACACTGAAACCTCAAACAGTCTCTTCAACAGAATCTCCAGCTTCCAATCCTGGATATCCTTCAGAGCAGCCGAACCTGCTACCGGGATGGTCATCTTCCTGGTCACTGCTGACACCGCCGCATCCACCTTGGGAATCTTCTAAGACTCCAAGGTTTGTTCTGGCAAGGGATACAGCTGAGCATAGCTCTGGCTACCTTCAGGACTTCTTCGGGAGATTCTCACTCCCGATCCACCAACTTCTTCACCTTCTTTGATAATGGAAAGATCTTAGGTGGTCCCCATAGTCTATTCAGGTCCAGATTCACTCTCTCATTGTCAGAATCCTCCTAGTGATCTTAATTCCCAACTCATCCAAAACCTGGGGAATTAGCGGCTGTAGTTCCTCCTTACGGAACAATCTCACCACCCTAGGATCATCCCCCTCTGCGACCAGGACATCCTCCGCATCCTGCATTGTATCCATCAAAGTGCTCACATGGTCCTTGTCTGGATCACCAATGAGACCTTCCTGTAGCTGATCAGAGTCTTCTGCTTAATCTGACATGTCCCCATAGTCACTAGTGGCCCATCCGAGGCCAAGAAGTTGCAGAATCCTCCCGATCCTGACTGCTTACCTGCCCTAGGCTTCTTAGTCACACGAGTCTTCTGGGGAAGAGAGCGCTTAGATCCTGCCTTCTTCTTAGCCCAATAGGCCTTATGGAGGTGCAGGACAAAATCCGTGGAGAATTCTTTAGAATCAGTGGAATGCTGATCTTGATCCGCGTCCCCCTGGATCTCTTCCCCCTCCCTGACTCCAGGGCACTGATCAACAGGAAAGAGCGGGGGAGGGGAGTCCTGAGGCTCCATTGCAGAAGCCTGGCTCCTAGCACGTAGAGCTAAGATGGCTACTGTCTCCTCCGACCCCCAGGGTCGGAGGAGACAGTAGCCCAGGGTCTTCTGCACCGCCCCCAGAGAGTGCAGGGTCTCTGCTCCTGCTCGGAAGGGTTGGGTCTCTGCACCCGCTCTGGAAGAGTTGAGACCTCCATGGGACTCTCTGGGGGCAGTGCAGAAGACCCTGGGCTACTGTCTCCTCTGTAAGGAGGAACTACAGCCGCTAATTCCCCAGGTTTTGGATGAGTTGGGAATTAAGATCACTAGGAGGATTCTGACAATGAGAGAGTGAATCTGGACCTGAATAGACTATGGGGACCACCTAAGACTCTGCACTCTCTGGGGGGGGGTGCAGAGACCGCCCCCAGAGAGTGCAGGGTCTCTGCCAACGCCCCCAGAGTGTCCCGTGGAGGTCCCAACCCTTCTGGAGACACAATTTGGGCAAAACGCGGCTACATTGAAGCTCTATCACTTCAGACCGCAGCCACGACCCAATTTCCTGTGCAGAGTGGGAGATGCCATTAAGCTGCAAGCGGGCTAAAAATACCTCCTTGTTGCAGAAAACTGCTGCCGATGTAGTCACCACGCTCCGACGCCATTCGGGGATCACCAACCCCCCACTCGCCCTGCTCTATCCGAGGGATGGCCCACGAAGGACCCTAACACCTTGAGAAGCCTTCTTCCTAGGAATCTTCTTTCTTCCAAACTTAATTTTCTTATCTCTCTCTCTCTCTCTCTTTTTTTTTTTTTTGAGAATCTCCAGTCTGCAGGTTTGCACCTCTACCCTCTGCTGGAGACAGAGAAACACTGAGGGGACTGCAGGTGGCACCCTCGGTTATGTAGCAGTGCTCAAAGTTCTAATTGTTCTCTGACTCCATCTTCTGGTGGGGATGCAAAACTCATGTGTCTGGACTGATGTGGGATATGCACAGGAAGTATGGTTATTTTTTAAATTAGAGAATTTGTCTTTTCTTTTACTTCCTTATTATTGCATGTTTGTTTTACGACAGTGAGGAAGCCTGGGAAGTTTTAGCCACTGCCTGTGAGTAGGGAGGTTTTCACAGGACCCGTGCAGGATGCCCCAGGACTTGGTGTCAGGCATGACTGGAAGTGGGAGGGAGATCAGGCTGTTTGTGGCAGGTCAGCCAGGCCCAATGTTTTATAGCTGCTGCGTGTTCTTGGGCAAGAGGGGAGTTGAACGGAGGGGGCTTCTGCTTACCGTGTGCTGTGCAATCAGCTCTTCCAGTGCCTCCATCTCCTCTGGCAGCGGATCCTGATCTCGCAAGCTCAAGGACTCCTCTGCGGCAGTGATCCAGTCAATCAGTCGGGCTATCTCCTCTCGCTCAGAGGCTAGTGAAACACTCTGGGTTTGAATGCGCTCCCCCTGCTGTTGAGCCCAGTTCAGAACCTGTAGACATATTCACATGGAGTCAATAGCTGGGAGTCATGATATCCATCCAGTCTATGAAATGACACCTGCACACAGACACACACACAGAGTTAATAGCAGGGAGTCAAGGTATCTTTACATTTTGGAATGTATACATCTGTACACAGACAAACACACATAGAAACACATAATCAATAGCTGGGAGTCATGATATCCATCCAGTCTATGAAATCACATCTGTACACACACACACACACAGAATTAACAGCTGGGAGTCAAGATAACTCCAGACTATGGAATGATACATGTACACAGACACAGATACACACAGTTAATAACTGGGAGTCAAGATATCTCTCCAGTCTATGGAATATATACACCTGTACAAAGACACATACAAACCTAGAGTAAATAACTGGCAGTCAAGATATCCTCAGTCTCTAGAATGTATACATCTGCTCATAGACACACACACACACTCAAACAATCAATAGCTGGGAGTCAAGATATCCTCAGTCTCTAGAATGTATACATCTGCTCATAGACACACACACATACAAACACACACTCAAACAATCAATAGCCGGGAGTCAAGATATCCTCAGTCTCTAGAATGTATACATCTACTCATAGACACACACACACATGCACACCCACAAGTCAATAGCTGGGAGTCAAGATATCCTCAGTCTCTAGAATGTTTACACCTGCTCATAGACACATACACACACACACACACACACATACAAACACAGTCAATAGCTGTGAGTCAAGATATCCTCAGTCTCTAGAATGTAAACATCTGCTCATAGACACACACACACACGCATGCACACACACAAGTCAATAGCTGGGAGTCAAGATATCCTCAGTCTCTAGAATGTTTACACCTGCTCATAGACACATACACACACACACACACACACACACACACACACATACACACACAGTCAATAGCTGTGAGTCAAGATATCCTCAGTCTCTAGAATGTAAACATCTGCTCATAGACACACACACACACGCATGCACACACACAAGTCAATAGCTGGGAGTCAAGATATCCTCAGTCTCTAGAATGTTTACACCTGCTCATAGACACACACACACACACACACATGCATGCACACACACACACATACACACACAGTCAATAGCTGTGAGTCAAGATATCCTCAGTCTCTAGAATGTAAACATCTGCTCATAGACACACACACACATGCACACACACACACAAGTCAATAGCTGGGAGTCAGGACACACAAATGCTGTACTAGAAACCATGCGTCTAACCAAGGAATGAACTAATCAAAAAGCATCTGCCCAAAGGCTATTCCCCAGTTCCAGCTGCGCTACCTTCTCCAGGTTTCAAACATTGCTTTCCTGCAAAGCCCCTTGCATACAAGACAAGCCCAAATCAGCTATAGTCACAACACAGTATAATGACCCTTTGGGTTCATTACCATTAAGGCCCTGGTTAACTCCTTGAGCTAGGGCCGACAGGTTAGTAACACAGGGGAAGCGCCATTCAGTACAACCCCTCCCTTTGAGGGTGCTGGGATGGCCATTCCGAGGGGCGGGTTGGCCTATCGGGGGATCGGCCTTCCCCCGGTGGGTCGGTCTAGCTGGTCACGTGGTCTCAACCACGTGGCTAATGGTCTCTTGCAGCCTGCAGTATCTTCCTCAGCCCTGCTGCCTGACCTGCATCAAGGTAGATGGCGATTGCAGCCTCGCAGGCCCAGATTGAAGCAATAGTCGTCGTCATCGTCATCCCCCCCGGAAGCAGAGCAGACCGACACAGGTGGTGGCTGCAGAAGGACCTGTCACCTAGGCCAGTGATTCTCAACCGGTATGTATTGTTGTATGTGGCTTTATTCTGTATATGGTGAGAGTTTGTGTTCTGCATGCAAAGACTGAGATGAAGCACTCTTTTAGCATGTGGTTTCTCTGTAGGGATCTGGAGTAGCTTGGCCTGTTCTGTTTTCCTGACAGGAGGTGTATTGATATTTTAGATGCTGGTGTAATATTTGTGGTATTCTTTTTCATAGGTGGGGTTGTTATTCTTTGAGTATAAATCGGAGCGGCCTCGGAGGGAACTTACTTTCCACCCCCCCCCCCGCACCTTTCCCTCCCTTCCCCTACCTAACCCCCCCCCCCCCCCCGGCCCTATCTAAACCCCCCCCCCCCTTACCTTTGTTGGCAGATTTACGCCTGCTGGCGCGCCATCACCCGACCCGGGGGCTGGTCCGGAGGCCTCGACCACGCCCCCGGGCCGGCGCCACGCCCCCAGTCCCGCCCCGAACCGCTCCCTGACCCCGGACATGCCTCGGACACGCCCCCTCCCCGCCCCTTTTACGAAGCCCCGGGACTTACGCGCGTCCCGGGGCTTGCGCACGCAGGGGTGGGGTTTGGGGTAGGTTTTCGGGGGGTACGCGCGTACCCCTTTGAAAATCTACCCCTCAATGTAGCCTGCTCTCTCCCAGAATGTGCTTGAATCTAGTTTGGTAAAGGCACATTAGCCTCCACATATGCTGCTGTGACCACCTTCTTTATCTGTTGGGCCACTGTTGCTTTACAGATAGTTGCCCCTTTCTGTACACCACCATCCAAAACAAAGAGATGAGCAGAAGTCTGAAACTGATTGGTCACGTTGAGATACCGCAAAACATGTCCGCACACATGCAAGGGACATAGAAGTACATATTCCGCTGTATCCCCCTCCTTGTCTAGAGAAGGCAAGGAGATTGACTGATTCATCTGACAGGACAGCACTACCTTAGAAAGAAACCTATAACGTACTAATGACCAAATGATCCATCCAGTCTTCCCTGCAAGATTCCTATGGTAGCAACTACTGCTCCGTACAGGTTACCCCCATGTTACTGTTAAGGGTAGTAACTGCCGCTCCATGCAGGTTACCCCCATGCCTTCTGTTAAGGGCAGTAACTGCTGCTCCATGCAGGTTACCCCCATGTTACTGTTAAGGGTAGTAACTGCTGCTCCATGCAGATTACCCCCATGTTACTGTTCAGGGTACTAACTGCCGCTCCATGCAGGTTACCCCCATGCCTTCTGTTAAGGGTAGTAACTGCTGCTCCATGCAGGTTACCCCCATGCCTTCTGTTAAGGATAGTAACTGCTGCTCCATGCAGGTTACCCCCATGCCTTCTGTATAAGGGTACTAACTGCCGCTCCATGCAGGTTACCCCCATGCCTTCTGTTAAGGGTAGTAACTGCTGCTCCATGCAGGTTACCCCCATGCCTTCTGTTAAGGGTAGTAACTGCTGCTCCATGCAGGTCACCCCCATGCCTTCTGTTAAGGGTAGTAACTGCTGCTCCATGCAGGTTACCCCCATGTTACTGTTAAGGGTAGTAACTGCCTCTCCAAGCAGGTTACCCCATGCCTTCTGTTAAGGGTAGTAACTGCTGCTCCATGCAGGTTACCCCCATGTTACTGTTAAGGGTAGTAACTGCTGCTCCATGCAGGTTACCCCCATGTTACTGTTCAGGGTACTAACTGCCGCTCCATGCAGGTTACCCCCATGCCTTCTGTTAAGGGTAGTAACTGCTGCTCCATGCAGGTTACCCCCATGTTACTGTTAAGGGTAGTAACTGCTGCTCCGTGCAGGTTACCCCCATGTTACTGTTAAGGGTAGTAACTGCTGCTCCATGCAGATTACCCCCATGTTACTGTTAAGGGTAGTAAATGCTGCTCCGCGCAGGTTACCCCCATGCCTTCTGTTAAGGGTAGTAACTGCTGCTCCATGCAGGTTACCCCCATGCCTTCTGTTAAGGATAGTAACTGCTGCTCCATGCAGGTTACCCCCATGCCTTCTGTATAAGGGTAGTAACTGCTGCTCCATGCAGGTTACCCCCATGTTACTGTTAAGGGTAGTAACTGCCTCTCCAAGCAGGTTACCCCATGCCTTCTGTTAAGGGTAGTAACTGCCGCTCCATGCAGGTTACCCCCATGCCTTCTGTTAAGGGTAGTAACTGCTGCTCCATGCAGGTTACCCCCATGTTACTGTTAAGGGTAGTAACTGCTGCTCCGTGCAGGTTACCCCCATGTTTCTGTTAAGGGTAAGAACTGCTGCTCCATGCAGGTTATCCCCATGTTTCTGTTAAAGATAGTAACTGCTGCTCTGTTCAGGTTATCCCCATATTTTTGTTATGGGTAGTAACTACCACTCCGTGCAGGTTACCCCTTTGTTACTGTTAAGAGTAGTAATTTCTGCTCCATGCAAGTAACTTCATGTTTCTATTAAGGGTAGCAACTGTTGCTCCATGCAGCTTATGTGTTAAGGGCAATAACGTCTGCTCCATGAAGATTACCTCCATGCACACTTTCCTTCAATTCCAACCTTTAGCCTTAAGGGATTCAGTGTTTATTCCATGCCCTTTTGAATTCATTTATGGTTTTTGTCTTCTCCACCTCTTCTGGAAGGGCATTCCAAGCTACCTTCTTCATGAAAAAATATTTCCTGCTGATGGTTCCAAGACGTCACCCCTGGAGTTTCATTTTGTGATCTCCTAGTTCTACAATTTTCTTTCCAAAGGAAAAAGTTCAAAATTCATGTATTATCAAAACCTTTCAGGTATCTGAAGGTCAGTATCATGTCTCCCCTGAACCTCCTATCTTCCAGGGTATATAGGTTTAGATCCTTCAGCCTCTCCTCACAGGTCTTCCGATACTGACCTGACACCATTTTGGTAGCCCTTCTCTGGACCACCCCCATCCTGTCTCTATCCCTTTTGAGATATGGTATCCAGTACTGAACATAGTTATCAAGGTGAGGCCTCACCAAGGACCTGTACGAGGGGATCATCACCTCCTTTTTCTTACTGGTCATTCTTCTCTCTGTGCAGCCCAGCATTCATCTGGCTTTAGTTATCACCTTGTCACATTGCTTTGCCGTCTTCAGATCAGCAGACGCTATCACACCAAGGTCCCTTTCCCAGTCCATGCACATTAGTCTTTTACCCCCCATCACATACAGCTCTTTTGGATTACCGCACCCCAGATTCAGGACTCTACACTTCTTGGCATTGAATCCCAGCTGCCAAATCTTCAACCACTCTTCAAGCTTTCTTAAATCACTTTTCATTCTCTCTACTCCTTCAGTTGTGTCCACTCTATTGCAGTTCTTAGTATCATCCGCGAATAGGCAGACTTTACCTTCTATCCATTCCACAAAGTCGCTTACAAAGATATTGAACAGAACCGTCCCAAAACTGATCTTTGTGGCACTTCACTGAACACCGTTGTCTCTTCAGAGCAGGTTCCATTTACTGTTACACACTGTCTCCTGTTTGCAATCCACTCCATCATCTTGGCGCCCGTTCCCAAGCTTCTCAGGTTGTTCCCCAGCCTCCTATGTAAGACTGTTTCAAAAGCCATGCTGAAATCCAAGTAAATCATATTGAGTGCTCTTTCTTGATCCAATTCTCTAGTTACTCAATCAAAAAAAAAAAATCAATCAGATTTGTCTGACAGGACCTTCCCCTGGTGAATCCATTCTGCCTTGGATCCAGCAACTTACCAGATTGTAGATGGTTCTCTATCATTTCTCTCAGCAGAGTCTCCAATCCATTAATTTCCCCACCACCGAGGCGAGGGTAACCGGCCTGTAGATTGGATTCCAGCTTCTTCACGGCTAGCACTCTTGTGAAGCGGGTCCATCACTGCTCTTCTCCAATCCCGCAGCATCACTCCAGTTTCCAGCGATCTACCAAGCAGGTCTTTCCGTGCACCCATCAGCACATCTCTGAGCTCCCTCAGTATCCTGGCATGTACCTCCTCCAGCCCCATGGCCTTCTCCACTTTGAGTTTTCCTAGCTCTTCCTGTTCATTCTTTTCTGAGAAAGGAATTGTGTCTACCTCATTCCCATCTACGGTCTTGCTAACCAGCGAGGGTCCTTCTCCAGGGTCTTCTTTAGTGAACACCGAACTGAAGAATTTGTTTAATCTTTCTGCCATTTCTTTGTCTGTCTTTACACAGCTTTCTGATTCACTCTACCACTTTGGGCCTTCCTTCTTTCTTTGATATATCTGAAAAAGTGTTTACCTCTTTGGCAATCCTTTCTTCTGCTTGACATTTTGCTTTCCTCATTTCTTTATTCATCTCCCTCAGTTTCCCTGAGTTCCTCTTTTTAGTATCCTTTATACTTCCCGAATGCTGTTCCTTTTGCATTTATTTTTTCAGCCACCTCTTATGAGAACCAAATTGGTTTCTTTTTCCTCTTACTTTTGTTTAATTTTCTAACATATAGATTTATTGACTTTGTAATAGCTCCTTTAAATTTGGCCCACTGTTGTTCCACCTCACTCATTTTCTCCCAGCCTTCTAGTTCTTCTGTCAGGTATGTCCCTATTTTGTCAAAGTCCGTATTTTTTAAATTCAAAACTTGAATCTTTGTGTGATTCTCTGCATCTTATTTGTGATATCAAACTATGCCCTTTGATGAATACTAGTGCTCAGTTGGGCACCTGTCCTGACATTAGAGATATTATCCCCATTATTGAGAACTAATAAACACTGGTGCTCAGGTGGACACCTGTCCTGACATTAGAGATATTATCCCCATTATTGAGAACTAATAAACACTGGTGCTCAGGTGGACACCTGTCCTGACATTAGAGATATTATCCCCATTATTGAGAACTAATAAACACTGGTGCTCAGGTGGACACCTGTCCTGACATTAGAGATATTATCCCCATTATTGAGAACTAATAAACACTGGTGCTCAGGTGGACACCTGTCCTGACATTAGAGATATTATCCCCATTATTGAGAACTAATAAACACTGGTGCTCAGGTGGACACCTGTCCTGACAGAGATATTATCCCCATTATGAGAACTAATAAACACTGGTGCACAGATGGGCACCTGTCCGGACATTAGAGATATTATCCCCATTACTGAGAACTAATAAACACTGGTGCACAGATGGGCACCTGTCCGGACATTAGAGATATTATCCCCATTACTGAGAACTAATAAACACTGGTGCACAGATGGGCACCTGTCCGGACATTAGAGATATTATCCCCATTATTGAGAACTAATAAACACTGGTGCTCAGATGGGCACCTGTCCTGACATTAGAGATATTATCCCCATTATTGAGAACTAATAAACACTGGTGCACAGATGGACACCTGTCCTGACAGAGATATTATCCCCATTATTGAGAACTAATAAACACTGGTGCACAGATGGACACCTGTCCTGACAGAGATATTATCCCCATTATTGAGAACTAATAAACACTGGTGCTCAGGTGGACACCTGTCTGGACATTAGAGATATTATCCCCATTACTGAGAACTAATAAACACTGGTGCACAGATGGGCACCTGTCCTGACATTAGAGATATTATCCCCATTATTGAGAACTAATAAACACTGGTGCACAGATGGGCACCTGTGCAGACATTAGAGACATTACCCCCATTAGTGAGCACTAGGTCGAGTATTACACCTCCCTAGTGGGTTCCATTACCATTTGTTTGAGCAGAGCCCTTTGAAAGATTCCACTATCTCTCTACTTCTTGCAGATTCTGCAGAAGGTATATTCTAATCCATATCCAGAAGATTAAAATCTTCTCCATTCTTTCCCACTTTTTGGATGTCTTTTACTAGATCTCAGTTCAGGTCTTCAGTTTTGGTTGGAGGCCTGTAGGCCACATCAGTGTAAATGGAAGAACCATCATCTTGTTTTAGGATAGCCTATAATGCTTCTTCCCTGCAGCCTTATCCTACCTTCCGGACTCCTGCAATGAAGCCTCTCCACTAGCAGAGGCCCTCAATAAGCCTCACTTCTAGCCCTGCTAAGCTCCTCCTCACTGCCCTTGCCAAGCGCAAGTCCAAACCTAAGTAACCCTGGTTTGCCAGAAGCTTCTTGTCTTCTCATGGTGTCACTTCGAGCTCCATAACCTGACCCTTGTTCTTGCCTCGTTTTGTGGCCTACGGGCCTTCTGCCTTTCCTTGTGACCTATGGGCCTTCTGCCTTGTCGTGAAGCCCTCAGGTCTATCCTGCCTTGTTTCCTATAGTGAGGTCATTTGGCCTAGTCTCTCTTGTATCATGCCTTGGGCCTTCGGGCCTATTCTGTCTGTTCAGAAACTTGTTGCCTTCAGGCTTCTATATTCTTTGTTCGGTATTTCCCTGGTCTGCCTTGCCTAAATCCTGCCCTAGTCTGCCTTGTTGGTCTTGTCCGAAGACAGTTTTCAAGGGTGATGATTCAGATGAACTGAACCAAATTATGGTGAACCTGGAAGATGTAGTAGGCCAGACTGACAAACTGAAGAGTAGTAAATCACCTGAACCAGATCGTATACACCCCAGAGTTCTGAAAAAACTCAAAAATGAAATTTCAAACCTATTAGTAAAAATTTGTAATCTATTTATTTTATTTATTTATTTATTATTTTTATTATACCGAGTTTCATGATAGGAATCACATCAACCTGGTTTACAATTAACCATGTGAGTAAAGGCAGAGAGTAACATAGTAAAAACATTTCCCAATTCAACATCAAATATAGTATGAAACTTAACAAATATAATAACAATATTTAGGATGTGAGAAAGTTACAAAAAACAAGGAAAAATAACTAGGATCTGAAAGGGGGAGGAAATTGAAGAAAGAATATTAACATTTTAGCCATCTATCATTTAAATCATCCCTTGCACCTGAAGACTAGAGGGTGGCGAGTGTAACCCCAATATTTGAAAAGGGCTCCAGGGGTGATCTGGGAAACTATAGACTGGTGAGCCTGATTTCAGTGCCAGGAAAAATCATGGAAACTGTTATATAGAAACATAGAAATGACGGCAGAAGAAGACCAAACGACCCATCCAGTCTGCCCAGCAAGCTTCGCACTTTTTTTTTTTTTCATACTTATCTGTTACTCTTGGCTCTTAGTAACCTTTTGGTTCTATTTCCCTTCTACCCCCACCGTTAATGTAGAGAGCAGTGTTGGAGCTGCATCTACGTGAAATATCTATCTTGATTAGTTAGGGGTAGTAACCGCCGCAATAAGCAAGCTACACCCATGCTTATTTGTTTACCCAGACTATGTAATTCAGTCCTTGCTGGTTGTTGTCTGTATATAGATCCACTTTTCTTCATTCCCCCTGCCGTTGAAGCAGAGAGCTATGCTGGATATGCATGAAGTATCAAACTTTCTCCCCTGCTGTTGAAGCAGAGAGCTATGCTGGATATGCACTGTAAGTGAAGTATCAGACGTACTCCCCTGCCATTAAAGCAGAGAGCTATGCTGGATGTGTGTGAAGTATCCGTCTTTCTCCTCTCCCGTTGAAAGAGAGAGCTATGCTGGTTATGCATTGAAAATGAAGTATCAGGCTTATTTGGTTCGGGGTAGTAACCGTCGTAACAAGCAAGCTACTCCCTGCTTTTTGTGAATGCAAATCCTTTTTTCCACATTTCCTCTTGCCGTTGAAGCTTAGAGCAATGTTGGAGTCTTAGAGCATTGTTGGAGTCGCATTAACCATGTGTATGTTTATTGAATAAGGGTATTATCTCCAGGCAGTAGCCGTCATTCCCGCGAGCCACCCACTCTTCATTCACGTCCTCTAGACTTTATGGATCCACAGTGTTTATCCCACGCCCCTTTGAAGTCCTTCACAGTTCTGGTCTTCATCACTTCCTCTGGAAGGTCATTCCAGGCATCCACCACCCTTTCCGTGAAGAAATACTTCCTGACATTGTTTCTGAGTCTTCCTCCCTGGAGCTTCAAATCGTGACCCCTGGTTCTGTTGATGTTTTTCCGACGGAAAAGGTTTGTCGTTGTCTTTGGATCATTAAAACCTTTCAAGTATCTGAAAGTCTGTATCATATCCCCTCTGCTCCGAAACATAGAAACATGTTTCTATGTTTCTATGTTTCCTCCAGGCTGTACATATTTAGATTCTTCAATCTCTCCTCATAAGTCATTCGATGAAGACCTTCCCACCATAAAGTATAAAATCACAGAACATTTAGATAGTCATGGCTTAATGGGACACGGCCAGCATGGATTTACCCAAGGGAAGTCTTGCCTCACAAATCTACATTTTTAGGAAAGCATGAATAAACATATGGACAAAGGTGAACCAGTAGATGTGGTATATTTGGATTTTAAGAAGGCATTTGACAAAGTCCCTCTTGAGAGGCTTCTAACAAAACTAAACCTTCTCTCTGTTTTTTTTAAACTCTTAAAGAGCGTAGCTTGCCAGACAGACCCTGCTACATGAACACCTGCATTTCCGCTAGGACTCCTAGTTATTACTGAGATAACATCACAGTTTCAATGTGTTCAGTACAATTTAGAAAAGAAGCCGTCATATCATTAGACACAGAACAGTTTTTCCCATTCTGAGCGTTCAGCTGTGAAAGAGGAAAGCGATTGAATACCTTCTTATCAGGAAGAAAAAGAGCAGCTAGCAACCCAGGGGGCCGATGCAATACAGGGCGCTCAGCTGAGCGCCCTGTATAACCCGCACTCTAATGCAATAGGGGGATTAGCACCTATTTAACCCGCGTCGGACGCGGAGTGAATGCAATAGCGCTCATCACATGCAAATGCATATGAATGAGACTATTACTCATTCACTCTGCAAAAGTGTGCGTCTCAGGTTCTTATGGCCTGGATTGGCCTCTGTTGGAAACAGGATGCTGGGCTTGATGGACCCTTGGTCTGGCCCAGCATGGCAATTTCTTATGTTCTTAGCAGCCCAGCACAGAACAAAACCAACAGGAAGAAAAACATCAGGATACTTCCCTGCTGCTGGTCACTCTTCTGGGAAGACGCCTTCAGGGATTCAGGGGGAGCCAGGACCTCTGGCTGTCAGACCCCTGGAACCGCTGCGGGTCAAGCTGCCCAGGGATCACCCAACCCTCCACTTGCCCGGCTCAACCTGAGCGAAGGCCCACGAAGGAACCTAACACCTCAGGGAGTGCCTCTTCTTCTTGTCCTAAATAGCTTTCTAATACTTTTTCTTTAAACTCCAGTCTGCAGGTTTGCACCTCTCCATCTGCTGGAGACAGAGAAATACTGAGGGACTGCAGATCGCACTCTCGGTTATGTAGCAGTGCCTCAACGTTTGTTCTCTGCCTCCATCTGCTGGTGGGGATGCAAAACCCACTTGTCTGGACTGATCTGGAGTACGAACAGGAACTGAGGCTCAGGAAGATAAAATGACTCACCTAGGGTCACACAGAGAGTCAGTGACAGAGCTGGGATTAGAGCTGAGGCACAGGGGATAAAGTGACTCACCCAGGGTCACACAGAGAGTCAGTGACAGAGCTGGGATTAGAACTGAGGCACAGGGGGATAAAGTGACTCACCCAGGGTCACACAGAGAGTCAGTGACAGAGCTGGGATTAGAGCTGAGGCACAGGGGATAAAGTGACTCACCCAGGGTCACACAGAGAGTCAGTGACAGAGCTGGGATTAGAGCTGAGGCACAGGGGATAAAGTGACTCACCCAGGGTCACACAGAGAGTCAGTGACAGAGCTGGGATTAGAACTGAGGCACAGGGAGATAAAGTGACTCACCCAGGGTCACACAGAGAGTGAGTGACAGAGCTGGGATTAGAAATGAGGCACAGGGAGATAAAGAGACTCATCCAGGGTCACAGAGATTAGTGATAGAGTTGGGATTAGAACTGAGGCACAGGGGGATAAAGTGACTCACCCAGGGTCACACAGAGAGTCTGTGACAGAGCTGGGATTAGAACTGAGGCACAGGGAGATAAAGTGACTCACCCAGGGTCACACAGAGAGTCAGTGACAGAGCTGGGATTAGAACTGAGGCACAGGGAGATAAAGAGACTCATCCAGGGTCACAGAGATTAGTGATAGAGTTGGGATTAGAACTGAGGCACAGGGAGATAAAGTGACTCACCCAGGGTCACACAGAGAGTCTGTGACAGAGCTGGGATTAGAGCTGAGGCACAGGGGATAAAGTGACTCACCCAGGGTCACACAGAGAGTCAGTGACAGAGCTGGGATTAGAACTGAGGCACAGGGAGATAAAGTGACTCACCCAGGGTCACACAGAGAGTCAGTGACAGAGCTGGGATTAGAACTGAGGCACAGGGAGATAAAGAGACTCATCCAGGGTCACAGAGATTAGTGATAGAGTTGGGATTAGAACTGAGGCACAGGGAGATAAAGTGACTCACCCAGGGTCACACAGAGAGTCTGTGACAGAGCTGGGATTAGAACTGAGGCACAGGGAGATAAAGTGACTCACCCAGGGTCACACAGAGAGTCAGTGACAGAGCTGGGATTAGAACTGAGACACAGGGCAATAAAGTGACTCACCCAGGGTCACACAGAGAGTCAGTGACAGAGCTGGGATTAGAACTGAGGCACAGGGAGATAAAGAGACTCATCCAGGGTCACAGAGATTAGTGATAGAGTTGGGATTAGAACTGAGGCACAGGGAGATAAAGTGACTCACCCAGGGTCACACAGAGAGTCTGTGACAGAGCTGGGATTAGAACTGAGGCACAGGGAGATAAAGTGACTCACCCAGGGTCACACAGAGAGTGAGTGACAGAGCTGGGATTAGAACTGAGGCACAGGGGGATAAAGTGAGTCCCCCAGGGTCACACAGAGAACTAATGGTAGGAAGGGAAACTATTGGGAGAAACAGAGGATAGTGGAAGGAGGGAGTTAGGAGGAAAGGATGGCTGCTCTCACCTCCTGGTAACGGCTTTTTGTGACATTGTTCCAGGATTTGATGGTAATGATCGATTCAGGATGGCAGCCAGAGAGAATTTCCTCACCCAGAGACAGGATACACTCCAATGCCAACTTCTGACACTGCAGGATATTCATCAATTCCTAGGGATGTAAGAAGGGAAACACAGGAAGCACTGAAATTTCACGAGAGCTGACCAGGAGCTAGTGCTACCCTGATCCAGAGAGCTAGTGCTACCCAACCCCTCTACTATACTGAGCTCTCCAGAAGCTAGTGCTTCCCTGTCTTCTACACTGGCAGAGAGAGCTTTCTGGAAGCTAGTGCTACCCTGATCCAGAGAGCTAGTGCTAACCAACCCCTCTACTATACTGAGCTCTCCAGGAGCTAGTGCTTCCCTGTCTTCTACACTGGCATAGAGAGCTTTCTGGGAGCTAGTGCTACCCTGATCTAGAGAGCTAGTGCTACCCAACCCCTCTACTATACTGAACTCTCCAGGAGCTAGTGCTTCCCTGTCTTCTACACTGGCATAGAGAGCTTTCTGGGAGCTAGTGCTACCCTGATCCAGAGAGCTAGTGCTAACCAACCCCTCTACTATACTGAGCTCTCCAGAAGCTAGTGCTTCCCTGTCTTCTACACTGGCATAGAGAGCTTTCTGGGAGCTAGTGCTACCCTGATCCAGAGAGCTAGTGCTAACCAACCCCTCTACTATACTGAGCTCTCCAGAAGCTAGTGCTTCCCTGTCTTCTACACTGGTATAGAGAGCTTTCTGGGAGCTAATGCTTCTCGGCTCCCTACACTAACCCAGAGAGCTCTCTGGGACTTAGTGCTACCTGGCTTCTAACACTGACCCCGAAAGCTCTCCAGCAGCTAGTATTACCCAGGACCCCATAGTGACCCAGAGAGCTCTTCCGATCTAGTGCTACAGAAAGCACTTTAGGAGCTAGTGATACCTGGCCCCTATACTGACTCCTAGCTCTCCTGTCACTGTTACTAACGCCCAGTGTGTTTCAGCAGCTGAGCTAGATGGCATGTAGCCCTTTACAACAGCTCAGAATGACAGGCTGGGGATTTTGCTCTGCTTCCTGTTGCCTTTCTTTCACTCACCTGCTGCTGCTTCTGGCACTCCTGCAAAGCCTGCTCTTCCTCTGGGATTACGCCGTACTTCAGGGTCCTCTCCGACTCAGATAAGTGCTCCAGGAACGAGTGCACTAGAGTGTGAAACTCCTCTGACTGAGAAAATGAGAAGAGGGAGTGAGGTAACAATGCAAGGTACTGGGCACATGGATCCTCCTGGCAGTGCACAGGAAGAAGATTTCTAGGAATGCTTTTGGAGAGGCCACGCCTGGAAAGCACAGGAGGTGCATTAATCCTGAGCAACAAGCCCTACCTAGAGACAAACGGGAAGTACTCAAAAGCGAGAGAACTAGGCTAGGAATAAACTACACAGTTCTGCCAGGAGGTGCAACACTCTCAGGAAGTACGGAAGCTCTTAAAAAACACACATGAAGCCCATCCAGAAATAGTGACAGCGTTAGCCGCGCAACACGTTAATAAGTTCAGTGCTTTCCCGGAACGAGAGGAAAACATCCTAGCTCATGCCATGGGATTGTATCGCGTACACAGCCCTCTCTGTGAACTTATACAAAGAGCACACATACACCCAGAAAGGTAGACCTGCTGCAGACATTCGTGCAACCCTTGTCACACTCAAGGCCTCAAGTGACACCTGCACAGTACAAACACCCACACGTCCACCTCTGACCTGCTGCAGTGAGGCCTCCAGCCGTGCCTGCTTGCTGACTGACAGCTTGCAGATCAGTTCCCAGTGAAGGTTCAGCTCCTCCATCTGCTTCTGCAGCCACTGCGAGTCAGCGCGGACGCTGCCGCGGGTCAGGTCCCTCATGGAGCGCTTCAGGGTCTTAACACAACTGGCTCTTTTGCCCAGCTCCTTCTGGAACACCTGGGGCATGGAAGACAGGAAGAGAATGATGCAACCCAGTGCCTGGTGTGGAAGATGTTTTCCTTATGCTAGGGGTGCGGGTACCGTTCTGATGTCCCTGTCCAAAGAAGGGGATGTCCAAGCTGGAGAAAGATCGGCAAAAGCAATGACAGAAGAGAAGGGACTGGAACATTAATGCCAGGAGGAAGAACCAAGGATGCTGAAAATGGTTCCTCAGGACAAGAGAAGACGAAGGGGTGAGAGAATCAAAGAGGTAATGGCATATCTATATATCTATATATATATATATATATATATATATATATATATATATATATATATATATATATATATATATATATATATATATATATATATATATATATGGTGATCCTCTTACTTCATCATCTCTTCTTCTCTTGGGTTATATATGGTTACCCTAAGAGAAGAGACGAAGAGGTAATGGGGTATCTACAGTGATCCTAAGAAAAGAGGAGATGAAGGGATGGCAGGATCATCATATATAACCCAGGAGAAGAGGAGACGAAGGGACGTTGGGGTGTATATACGGTGATCTTGTCACCCCTTCATCTCGTCCTCTCTTGGGGTATCTACAGTATCATTGTATAGACCCCAAGAGAAGAGTAATCCTGTCACCCCCTTCATCGCCTCTTCTCTTGGGGTCTATACGATGATCCTGTCATCTCCTCGCCTCTTCTTCTTCTCAGCAGTCTCTCCTTGTCTCAATCCTCTCCTCCATCCCCAATAATCTCTTTTGTCTCCATCCCTCTCCAGCAGTGCCCCTCTCATCTCAGTCCCCTTCCCCATCTCCAGCAGTGTCTCCCTCATTCCGCATGCCCTCCTCTGTCTCAGCAGGCTCTAGAGGTCCCGCTCTCCCTCTCCCCATCAGTCTAGTTTCTCAAATCCACTCCTTTCTCCTTCCCCCAGCAGCCTCTCATCTGAACAGTGGCAGCCCTCCACTTCTGTCTCTCCGAGTCCTGCTGTGCTAAGGTCCGTGCCCAGCATCTTCCTTTTCAGTCTGCAGCCTCTGTGGTCCATGGCTCTTGCCTGTAATCAATGCTGACACCATAACTGCTCATCCTAACTCTCCACCTGCTGCTGACAATGATCCATTCCTGCCTCTTCTTCGGCTCGGGCCCACACAGCACAGACACTAATATTCCCACCTTTTCTTTGACTCTGTGTGACTGCAGTGCCGACACTGCCTCCACTGGCCGCTGCACAGCCACAACACTGACACTGCCAGACTTCCTCTTTGCCATTGGCTCTGTGCCCCGCAGATGGCAAGAAGGCAAAATTAGGTGCACCTGAGTGCACCTATAGCTATGCCCTTAGTATTGGAAGGTGAAATTTTCCATAGGAAAGGAATTGCGAGGTGTGAGTATATTGCTAGGGCTTTAGGAATTTTCATTTCTGAGGACACTTCAAGTACATAAACAGTGCACATGAGACATGGCAAGCAGAGAGCTGCACCTACCCTACTACAGAAAAATGGATGGGAGAGGTAAAGTAAGCAGAATGATCTAACCTTATGCTTATCTATGAGGTCACTGACCAAGTGCTTGTCCCCTCCCACAGGCACATCTTCGGACAACTGGGGCTCTGCCCAGTACAGCCAGTCCATGAGGGCCTGCAAGGCATCTGTGAACTTGCCTGAGAAAAGCAAGGACTCTTCCAACTTGTGCTGCCTAAAAGAGAAGGAGAGCAATGCCAGATGTGCTCATAGAGGCAGAAAGTGAACAGTTCCAGCTGTGATACCTGAGAGAAGGGAAGTAAAATTCCAGGTGTGCTCGCAGAGAGAGAAGGTAAACGATTCCAGCTGTGATACCTGAAAGAGGAGGAGGAATATTGCAACCCTACTCATAGACAGAGAAGGTGAACAATTCCAGCTCTGATACCTGAAAGAGAAGAAAGACTCCAGCTGTTCTCACAGATAGAGAAGGTGAATGATCCAGCTGTGATACCTGAAAGAGGAGGAGGAATATTGCAACCCTACTCATAGACAGAGAAGGTGAACAATTCCAGCTCTGATACCTGAAAGAGAAGAAAGACTCCAGCTGTTCGCACAGATAGAGAAGGTGAATGATCCAGCTGTGATACCTGAGAGAAGGGAAGTAAAATTCCAGGTGTGCTCGCAGAGAGAGAAGGTGAATGATTCCAGCTGTGATACCTGAGAGAAGGGAAGTAAAATTCCAGGTGTGCTCGCAGAGAGAGAAGGTGAATGATTCCAGCTGTGATACCTGAGAGAAGGGAAGTAAAATTCCAGGTGTGCTCACAGAGAGAGAAGGTGAATGATTCCAGCTGTGATACCTGAAAGAGGAGGAGGAATATTGCAGCCCTATTCATAGACAGAGAAGGTGAACAATTCCAGCTCTGATACCTGAAAGAGAAGAAAGACTCCAGCTGTTCTCACAGACAGAGAAGGTGAATGATCCAGCTGTGATACCTGAAAAAGAAAGATTTGAGCTGTGCTCACAGATAGAGAAGGTGAATGATCCAGCTGCCATATCTGAGAGAGGAGGAGTAGAAAGATTCCAGCTGTGCTCACAGATATAGAAAAATATTTTCTTGAAACAATAGAGGAAAATAAGTTCTTACCTGTAGTACCACAGATCAGTCCAGACAAGTGGGTTTTGCATCCCTACCAGCAGATGGAGGCAGAGAACTAAAAGCTTTTCAGGCACTGCTACTTAACTGAGGGTGCCACCTGCAGACCGTCCATTTTGACCTATACCTAAGCCAATGCAGAGCCAACAAAAATCTCAACAATCTTCCCTCCTAGGGCAAACATATAAAGATAGGTTGGAGCAGTATGAACTGGAGCTCTCATATCCAAGGCCAGTGAAACTAACTTTGTATAGGACCCAAAACCCAACTATATACAGTTCTAATTTCTGCTGAAAATATTAACCACAATTATACTGTTTTTCGGAAACAAGGGGATGGGTCTCTGGACTGATCTGTGGTACTTCAGGAATGAAAATTCGCAGGTAAGAAACAATTTTCCTTTCCCGTTTATACCTTAGATCAGTCCAGACAAGTGGGATGCACCCAAGCTCCCCTATACTGTAATAGAACCCGAAAGACCCACCTTCATCACATTCTCACCAAAGGTCACCTGCGATGCTCTTACATCTAGAGAACAATGCTTGGTGAAAGTGTGCAAAGACGACCAAGTGGCCGCTCTATAAATCTGTGGCGACACCAATTGACAGTCCACCCAGGAGGTTGCCTGCGCTCTAGTTGAATGCGCCCACAACCCCATTGCGACAGATTGACCCTTACAGAGATAGGTCAAAAATAATCTCCTTTAACCAATGAGCTATAGTGGCTTTAGATGCTTTGGTTCCCTTCTTTGCATCACCAGACAGGACAAAAAGATGATCCGACTGCCAAAAGTCATTCGTAATCTTAAGATATCGCAACAGCATCTGTTGAACAGACAGACAGTGAAGATCCTTTGCTAACTGTCCTTCCCCTTCCAAACTCGGGAACGCAGGAAGTTCTACCATCTGGTTAAAGTGGAAAGATGAAACAATCTTTGGTAAAAATGAGGGCATGGTCCACAGAGATACCCCATTGTCCTAAATTCATAGGAACGGTTCTCTGCAGGACAAAGTCTGCAATTCTGAAATCTGCCTGGCTGAGCAAGTTGCTACCAGTAAAATAAGGTCCTTCAACGACACCTTCCACACTGGTTCAAATGGAGGACCACAAAGATCCCACAACATCAAGTTCAAATTCCACATAGGACATATTTCTTGTCCAGAGGTCGCAGATGCTTGCCTTCCTTGAGAAAATGCACAATATCCAGGTGCGCTGACAAAGGCCTTCCTTGAACTTTCTCTTGACAGCATCCTAAGGCTGCCACCTGTATGCGAAGTGAATTACAAGTGCGTTCCTTAGACAAGCCCTGCTGCAAAAAGGCTAGGATGTGCGAAACATGTACCCACAACGATTCCAAGTACCTTTCCGCACACCAGGCCTCAAACACTCTCCACACCCTGACATAAGCCAGCGATGTGGAGGGTCTCGAGCCTGAAGCAATGTAATGATTACAGCCTCTGAATATCCTCTGGATCTTAAACGTCTCCTCTCAAAAGCCAAGCCGTGAGACAAAAGCGATCCACCTGATCCAAGAAGATAGGTCCTTGTCTGAGAAGACCCTGCAGGTGAGCCAACCTGATAGGCCCATCCACGGTGAGATGAATCAGATCCGCAAACCAAAAATGCTGTGGCTACCAACACTTCCTTGCCCGGATATCGTTCGATGCGCCTCAAGACTCGCCCTACTAGCGGCCACAGAGGAAACATGTATAACAGAATCCCTGTTTGCCATGGAAGAACCAGAATGTCAATTCCTTCAGATCCCGACTCTCTTCTGCAACTAAAAAGTCTCTTTGCTTTGGCATTGCTGCGTGACGCCATCAAGTCCAGCTGGGGATTGCCCTATCTGGCCCGAATGAGGTTGAAGGCCTCCGACAACAGCTCCCATTCCCCTGGGTCCAACTATTGCCTGATGAGAAAATCCGCTTGAACGTTGTCCATTCTTGCAACATGAAATGCCATAATCCCAAGTAGATATTGCTCCACCTACACAAATAGCTCCTGGGCCTCTGGGGACATATGTCACTGTTGTTGTATTGAATGAAAAAACTCTCACCATTCGACCCCGAACTTGGGGAAGAAAGGTTTTCAGCGCCTCGCAAAATGCTCGTTTCCAGATGGTTTATAGATCAGGACCTCTCTACTGGTGACCACCGTCCTTGGGCCATCCACCCTTGACAGACCACCTTCCAACCTCTGAGGATGGCATCTGTGGCCACCACCATCCATACCAGGACTTCCAGATTCATTCCTCTCTCCAAATTGTGTCATGACAGCTACCACAAGAGATTTCAATCTGAAGGCCCCTTGTAGCGGTAAGGGCCAATGAAACTCCTCTGACAACAGATTCCAATGGGACAGAAGCACAATCTGGAGTGGACACATGTGAGCAAAAGCCCACGGTACCTAATCTAGAGTAGACGCCATAGAACCCAGAACCTGCAGACAATCCCATGCCCTAGGTACTGGTATACGCAACAGTCTGGTCACCTGAGACTGCAACTTCAGAATCCTCTCTGAGGTTAGAAACTCCTTGCCCAATCAAGTGTCGAATCTCACCCCCAAAAGAGTATCAGAATCAGAATACATCTGACTGAGCATAAGTGCCGTATCAATAACAAGGATATTAGGGCACTCGTAGTCCAGCACTGCATGGACAAGATACACTCTTTTGAGAATTTACAATGGGCTATTTTGGAACACATTCCCATCTCATGGATCGGACCTCCATCTTAAATTACAAAGAGCAAGCATGGATCTATAAACTGCAATCATTGGAACCAGTTGGCCTAAATGATAAGACAGAATGGCTTTCCTTATTATCAGTGGATTCTGCTTGGCACACAAATCACCTGCAGCAAGAGCATTACAATCTGCAAAAAAGAAATTTCACTTTCTCAATTCTCGTCTGAAGCCACTTGCAGATTCTCTTAATAAGATCACACATAGATCCATATTTATATTTTTGTATTTTCTGAAATAATCATTTTTTTGATATGATTACCATTCTATTTTTAGATTCCCCTGGTACACAAGTAAATATAAATTTAAAAATTTTTTTTGACATGATCAATTCTTCGGATAAAACAATTCTTTTGACATGATCAGTACTTTGGTTAGAGACTTCCTTGGAACACAAAACATCTTGCAACACATTCAAAAAAAGAAATGTACAATAAAAAATTTTTTTAATTCCAAGACTTGATCAGTTTGCCTAACCCGATCAGTATTTTGGCATGAAGACATCGCTACAGATTTCCTTCACGTCCAGTTCATGACGTGTTTCTACATCACTTCCAGTTGTCAGTTTGAGAGCCAGAGGGATTCCCTTAAAAGTGGCGCCTTTTTCAGCGTCCAGGGCTAGCACAGGATTTCACTCCGCGCAACGCTGTTAGCCGGTTTGGCACTTCAAATCGTAAGTACTGTTCAAGCGTCTCATCAAACAAGTCTCATGTTTTGACTCCACAAGGAAGTACAACTCGCTTTTGATATTTTGTCTCTTAGCAAAGGAGATAGCTTCTTGCATCACTTTACCGTGGCTGTCAGCAGACAATCCTGTCCCGGGCACCACGACTCCTACAAGTATGTGTCTCTCCACAGTCGCGGTAGCTGCACCATTGCAGTTGTTTAACACAACAGTTTAAGAATTTCTCTATATTTTTTATATTGAGCAGGTACTTGAAATCCAAAAGCGATAACATTTTACATCGCCTCATCGTGGCTGTCAGCAAACGGACACCACGTCTTCTGCAAACTTTACATCCACTCATCACTTTACCTAACGCCGTGTCCTTGAAGAAGGGGTTATTCACCCCGAAACCTCGCGATGTCGGACGGCGATAACCATCACTGAAAGTGGATTTAAAGATAAGTACCACGAGTACCATATCCAAGGATTAATTTTCCTGGACTGAAATAGCACAATATTCAGTCACCTAATGATTTAGAAAGCCCTTCAATTATAAGAGCTTATCTGCACGATAACCGTTTTCATTTGGTATCTTATGAAGGTTGACTAACTTATCAATAGAGAAAGTCCATTTAGCAAATCTTATATATATTTGTATTTTTTTTACTTGCTATATTTTTGGGTCTTTGTTTTGAGTACATTTTTACACTGAGACATTAGCGCCTGCCCAGAGCAAGAGTTAATTTCTGTCCGACTTAATATCATGGCAATATTAAGTTGGAGGAACAAAGAGGCCAGAATCCATCTGTCACCTCAGGAGCTGCCCGCCATAATCTTCTGTTCAGTTATTTATTTGTTTATTTGCTGCTTTTGTATACCGACATTCTGTGTTCAATCATAGTGGTTTACAAGAAATAAAATAATAAATCAATAAATAAAGTTAGAATTACAATAAATATCTTAGTAAAAAAAAACAAATAAATTACAAGAATTAAAATAATAAAAATAATAAAAACGAAAGTATGAGAAAATTCATGAGTAATATAACGAGTAAAAAATGTGTGCCTCATTCTTCAGAAAAATGATTTCACTTCTTTGCCATGATAATATCAAATTAATCAGCTCCATCAAAAGCTTTTTTAAAAAGCCACGTTTTTAGATGTTTTAAAAAAATCATAAAATCTGTTTGCAGCCTTAAATCTACAAGTAAAGAGTTCCATAATTTAAGCCCTGCTACTGAAATGGCTCTCTCCCTCACCTCACTCGAATGTGCAGTTCGTATAGAGGGGACGACCAGAAGGCCTTTATTTTCCGATCTTAAATCTCTCTGTGGGGAGTAAAGATGTAAAGCCGTATTGAGCCATTCACTTTTATCAGAATTTGTGTAACAGACAAAGAATTTTAAAATCAATTCTGTATTTTACTGGCAACCAATGCAAATACATTAAAACTCTAGCTGTAGCGTTCTGTAGAAGCTACAAAGGTCTTATTGTGCTTGCTGGGAAGCCAGACAAAAGGGCATTACAATAATCTAAGTTGGAAAATATTAGCATCTGGAATACTGTACGAAAGTTTTCATGAGTGAGGAGATGTTTTAAATGTTTTAATGTATGAAGTTTGTTTATATCCATCTCTAATTTTCAGACTAATACATGTTTTTTCATGTTCCGGTCACTATCAATTGTTATTCCTAGATCACATGCATGACTAACTAATTCAGCTTCAGTGGAGTCCATTTGAAAATGGGGAGGGTTATTTAATGTCAGTTTTCTATTTAATAATATAATCTCAGTTTTTTTTTAGGTTTTGGACTAATTTCATATGTTGAATTGCTAAGATATAAACATTGACTAATTTCAGAGTATTTTCTTTTGAATCTTTGATGGGCACCAGGATTTGAATGTCACCTGCATATAAATAATGGGGAATGCCTAGTCTGGCTAGTAGTTGGCAGAGAGGTACCATATAAATATTTAAAAGGGTAGCAGATAAGGAAGATCCTTGTGGCACTCCTGAATCCAAATTAAATTTCTCTGATATGGAATTACCAATTCTCACTTGAAAAGAACAATTCTGTAAGTACGAAATAAACCCTTGGAGGGTTATACCATTGAGGCCAATTTCAGACAATCTATGAATTAGGATCTGAAGATCAACCGTTATCAAAGGCAGCTGAAAGGTCAAGTAATACCAATAAATATGACTGACCTAGCTAGCCCTCAGCTTCCAGCATGGGAAGCTCATTCACCATCTGCTGGAGAGAGTACTGGCAGGCAGATGACGGGGAAGTGCACTTTGAGAGTGACATCAGCGAGTCAGTTGATCTCTGTCTCCATCTGCTGGTTGGCGTGCATTACCCACTTGCGTGGACTGGCCTGCCTGAATGCAGAGGAATGGAGAGTGAAGGATGGGGGAGTGAGAAGGGGGATTAGAGAGTGAAGAGTGGAGTAGAGGAGGGTGGTGTAGCAAAAGATGATGAGGCACTTGTATTACTACATATAGCAATTAGTAAGCAGATTATCTGTCAGGGTACTTGTATCTTATCTATTGCAAGAATGCTGGATCTCAGCTAGAGCAGCAAATAAACAAATTCTGTTGCTTGGCTGTTGGGAATGGTTTGGGACAGGATACTAGTCACAGGGAACTGAGGTGCTGTTACATAAAAAAAACCACACACAAGAGGTGTGGCAGAACAGACATGAGAGAGTGCTACAGGCAGAAACAGAAGGCAGCACAGCAAGGAGCAATACAGGAGGGAGCTACCTCTCTGTGGATCTCCCACAGACCACGTCCCATTTCTCTTTCAGCTCTCCCAGCAATTCGTCCAGTTTCTGCGTGTCGTCGGGCAGCTGGGCCTTCTCACGCAGCGAGCGTCCGTTCCGCAGAGTCGCCTCATACACAGGCCGCTTGGAACGCAGAACCTTCTGAAACTCCTGAAAAGGGCAGAAAGCAGACAAGAAAAGAGGGTCGAGAGGGAAGAGAGCGAGGCCGAAATGCAGAAGAAGATAAAATAAATGACACCTCCCGGTGATGGGGGTCTACATAGCTCTCCTGGAGGCCCACCTACCCGTCAGCCTTTCAGGATATCTGTAATGAGTCTCAATGTATGCAAATCTATCTCATGCATATTCATTATGGCAATCCTGAAAACCTGACTGGGTAAGTGTTCCCCCCCCAGGAGAGGAGCCCAAAGTCAAGAGACAAAGCAACAGTGTAACTCAGGTGCAACACAGCAGCCCATGGGACAAAGAGCAAGGCAACTTAAGAACAAAAGAACTTGCCATACTGGGTCAGACCAAGGGTCCATCAGGCCCAGCATCCCATGCCCAACAGAGGTCAATCTAGTACCTGGCAATATGCAAAAAGAGTATGCAGATCCTATGCTGCTATCTCACGGCGATATATAGTGGCCACAAGAACCTGGCAATTACCCAAACACTAAGAAGATCCCATGCTACTGATGCAATTAATAGCAGTGGCCATTCCCTAAGTAAAATTGATTAATAGCCATTAATGGACTTCTCCTCCAAGAACTTATCCAAACCTTTTTTGAACCCAGCTACACTAACTGCACTAACCACATCCTCTGGCAACAAATTCCAGAGCTTTATTGTGCTTTGAGTAAAAAAAATAACATAAGAACTAAAACTAATTCTCCAATTAGTCTTAAATGTGCTACTTGCTAACTTCATGGAATGCCCCCTAGTCCTTCTATTATCCAAAAGTGTAAATAACCAATCCACATCTACTCGTTCAAGACCTCTCATGATTTTAAACACTTCTATCATATCCCCCCTCAGCCGTCTCTTCTCCAAGCTGAACAGCTGTAATATCTTTAGCCTTTCTTCATAGGTAGGAACCTTCATTTTCAGTTTTATTTTATTTTATTCCAGAATTTATCACCGTTTATTATACGGCAATAAACAAAAACAGGAGAAAATCACTGGGGAAAAAAAGGAGTCATGTTTTCCATTGATTTTCTGCCGTATGATTGGTTATAATAAACAAAGACAGATTCCCAGGGAAAATAAAATAAAAACTGAAAACAAAAGTCCCTATTCCTAGGGGAGCCGTTCTATGCCCTTTATCATTTTGGTCACCCTTCTCTGTACCTTCTCCATCGCAATTATATCTTTTTTGAGATGCGGTGACCAGAATTGCACACAGTATTCAAGGTGCGGTCTCACCATGGAGCGATACAGAGACATTATGACATTTTCCGTTTTATTCACCATTCCCTTTCTAATAATTCCCAACATTCTGTTTGCTTTTTTGACTGCCGCAGCTCACTGAACCGACGATTTCAATGTGTTATCCACTATGACACCTAGATCTCTTTCTTGGGTTGTAGCACCTAATATGGAACCCAACATCGTGTAATTATAGCATGGGTTATTTTTCCCTATATGCATCACCTTGCACTTATCCACATTAAATTTCATCTGACATTTGGATGCCCAATTTTCCAGTCTCACAAGGTCCTCCTGTAATGTATCACAATCTGCTTGTGATTTAACTACTCTGAATAATTTTGTGTCATCTGCAAATTTGATTACCTCACTCGTTGTATTTCTTTCCAGATCATTTATAAATATATTGAAAAGCACCAGTCCAAGTACAGATCCCTGAGGCACTCCACTGTCCACTCCTTCCACTGAGAAAATTGCCCATTTAATCCTACTCTCTGTTTCCTGTCTTTTAGCCAGTTTGCAATCCACGAAAGGACATCGCCACCTATCCCATGACTTTTTACTTTTCCTAGAAGCCTTTCATGAGGAACTTTGTCAAACGCCTTCTGAAAATCCAAGTACACTACATCTACTGGTTCACCTTTATCCACATGTTTATTAACTCCTTCAAAAAAGTGAAGCAGATTTGTGAGGCAAGACTTGCCCTGGGTAAAGCCATGCTGACTTTGTTCCATTAAACCATGTCTTTCTGTATGTTCTGTGATTTTGATCTTTAGAACACTTTCCACTATTTTTCCTGGCACTGAAGTCAGGCTAACCGGTCTGTAGTTTCCCGGATCGCTCCTGGAGCCCTTTTTAAATATTGGGGTTATATTAGCCACCCTCCAGTCTTCAAGTACAATGGATGATTTTAATGATAGGTTATAAATTTAACTAATAGATCTGAAATTTCATTTTTGAATTCCTTCAGAACTCTGGGGTGTATACCATCTGGTGCAGGTAATTTATTACTCTTCAGTTTGTCAATCAGACCTACCACATCTTCTAAGTTCACCGTGATTCCAGCCTCAACCATGATGCTCCTGTTCCCAGCTCACCCTCCCCTGAAGGTCAAGAGTCTATAAGCCAGTTCCCAGGGTACCTGTTAGGGGCACTGCTTTTTGCTTTCTTAAGGGATAATTTCCAAACTGCTTGCATTGCTGCCGTGTCCACAGGTATTTTCTTCTTGCAGGATCTGCACGGACACTTTCATTTTGAAATATGCCACAGGGACAAGTACACACTGACATTTGCACCAGCTTTTCCTGCCCAGCTAGATGGCTTTTGCGAACTACACTTTCTAGGATCAATCTATCTGGAAATAACATTAGAATTTGTCCGGCACCATGCATCCAAGAGTAATAGGAGGCTTTCCAGACAGACACTTTCTGCTCCACAGATAGAGAAGAGGCCACAAACAGATATTAGCAGTCCTGTTCCAGGTGGGGGTAGCTGTAAAGCAGAAGAGCTGTGAGAAGAGGCTAGCGCTATCACTGCGCCAGGCAGAGCTGCGTGAGGTAGCGCACGGCTGGGACTCTCCCTTACCTTGTGCTCCGAGAGCTGTTGCTTGATGTCCTCCTGGCTCAGGGATGAATCCACATGCTTCTCCAGGGTCATTTCCACTTCTTCCATCCAATCTAGAAGGAGCCGCTGGGACTCGCTGAACTACAACAAACAAGTGTAAAGTATGACAGCAGGCAAGAGTGTAACATATATAGTAGAGATGTGTGGAGACCAAAAATGTGTTTTGGATTCATTCATTCATTCATTCATTCATTCATTCATTCATTTTGTACGTAACATTCATTTGTTAGCTTCATCTCAGATGGAAAAAAATGATTTGTTTGTTTGTTCAATTTATATTTTCATTGTACACTGAAGTCAATGGGGGAGGGCGGGAGGCAATCTTTAGGCCCCGCTGACTTCACTTCACTGTTCAACAAAAAATGGTCTGGGGCCTGGACCTGATGCCAGAGCCCAATCTGAGGCTGAGTCCTGTTGCAGAGACCCAGGTCCAACACCGGGGCCTGGCCCGAGGCTGGACTCCGTCACCGAGGCCTGGGCCTAGGCCCAATTCAATACCAGGTCCTGGATCCCATCACCAAGGCTCGGGCTTCATGCTGGGGGGCCAGGCCTAAGGCCAGGTCATGTTGTCAAGGACCAGGCTTGGGGCCCAGAACTGATGCTGAGGCCCTGGCCCAGGGCTAGGCTCAGGCTCAGGAACAGGCCTTTCCTTTTGCGATCTCCAAAACATTATTCCAGCCATTGGAAGGACATGTTGTAGAGACACCACTGCAACATTGTTCTCCTGAGTGGGTCAGAAGCTATTTCCTGCTCATTTTATTGAGAACAAACCAAAAAGTCTCATTTCTCAAGTTTTATGCATTTGTTTCAAACAAATGCACATCTCTGATACACAGACCTCCGTCACAGACAGAAGAAATGCACAGAGAGTCAATGGAGGATATTTACAAAATTGCTATGAAAATGGAGGTGGATTTCAATCTGTCGAATGTTGATTGGGACATCCCAGAAGCAGGGGCCTCCTGGATTCTCTGCGGGGAGAACTGTTCTGTCAACTGGTAACTGAACTCATAGGGGAGGGGGTGATACTGGGTCTGGTGCTTACCAACGGGGACAGGAACTCTGATTTTTGTGATCCTCGATCAGCTGGGATCCAGTCATGTCCGGATGGTGAGGTTCAATGCTTGAGTGCAGAGATGAAGGTTCACTCAAAAGGCGAGGGGCCTAGACTTTAGGAAAACTAATTTTCTTAAAATAGGGGAAGTACCTCAAGGCTGGATGGGAAAATCGAAGAGGAAGTAGAAGGGCAGAGGGCAAAACTGAAAGGAGGTATCATCAGGGCCTAACTTTTTTGTTAGGAAAGTAAATAAAGGGAAGCAGAAAAAGAGGCCTTTAGAGTTTTTGAAAGAAGTAGCTGTTAAGGTAAAGGAGAAAAGGTTTCATAAACTACAAGAGATCATATGATAATATCTGGGAAACTAGTCAGAAATGCAAAATTAAAATGGAAGAAAAAATAGCAAATACAGTAAAACAAGGGGACAAGACTTTTTTTTAGGTCTGTTAGTGATAGGAGGTAGTGCAAAAGTGGCATTGAGAGACTCAGAGGTGAAGGGGAGGAATATGGAAAGGCTGATGAGGGAAAAGCAAAATTTCTTAACAGATATTTCTGTTCAGTGTTCACTGTGGAAGGGCCTGGAGCAGGACCACATAAAACAAACACAAATAAGACTGGGAGTGAGGTAAACCTCAATGGATTTTCAGAACAGTGTGTTCGCGAGGAGGTAACGAAATTTACAGTAGATAAGGCGATGAGGCCGGATGGGATACATCCGAGGGTACTAAGGGAACTTGGAGATGTCCTGGCAGCTGCGCCGGTGACCTTTTCGATGCTTCTTTAGAGTTGGGAGCAGTGGTGTATTAAGGGGAACCGGCGATTACTGGGCGTGAGGATAGAGGAGTGAACCTTGGGGGGGTGCCAAAGGAAGCGTCCAGCCTGGGTGCCAAATACTTTACATCCACCACTGCTTGGGGACCAGTTCCGGAGGACTGGAGATGGGCGGATTTGCTTCCTATTCATAAAAGTGGAAGTGAGGAGGAGGCTGGGAAGTACAGGCCGGTCAGCCTGACCTCTGTGGGGAGCAAACTAATGGAACTGTTGCTAGATTAAAGGATACTGCAGCTTCTTGAATTCATTGGATTTCAAGATCCAGAGCAGCATGGTTTCATCTTCTCTGATGAATCTGATCAACTTCTCTGATGCACTGACCAGTGAGTTGGATCAAGTGAGAGCATTAGATGTAGTGTATTTGGATTTCAGTAAGGCCTTTGATACTGTTCCGCATCGGCAACTCATACATACATTTAGCGCCCTTGATGTGCTCCCTAAAATGACTGGACTGGGTTAGAAACTGATTGCGTAACAGGTGACAAAGGGCAGTGGTACATGTCCTTCACTCTGAGGAGTGAGGCGTAACCAGCTTCAGGAATTGGTCCTTTTCAACAATTGTGTGAGCGGCACTGTGGAAGGACAGTCAAGAAAGGTTGGTCTTTTTGCTGATAATGCCAAAACCTGCAACAAGGTGGACAATCATAACGGTGTGGAAAATATGAGGAGGGATCTCGCATGGCTCAAGAATGATCTAGGGTCTGGCAGCTGAGATTTAATGCTAAAAAAAAAAATATGCAGGGTTCTGCATAGGGAAAGTCATTTTAAAACGAGCATGCGGGAGCCTGTGTATGTGCGTGCAAGCGGGCAGACTCATGAATTTTACCTAATATTAAATGGTGACACAAACAAGTGTAGTTCGGGTATCTTCCTTAGGACTCTGTCGGCTTTGATGTGCGCAGGTAAGAGTATTTTATTTATTTATTTATTTATTTATTTATTTTATATACCGACGTTCGATCGAGATATCACATCGGTTTCCAGATAACTAAAAGAATAGGGTAGTAACAGCCCTATTTTACATTATAACATTGTAATAAATATAATAAATTATAACATTGTAATAAAATATAACGAATTGTAACAGAAATAACAGGATTACATGGAACATTTGATATAGTATATAACATATGTACATAAATGACTTGTTGATGAGGATATTTTAAGGTTAAGGTTGGCAAGGAGGGTTGAAAGGGGGAAGGGGGGGATAGGTGGGAGGAAGGTGGTGCAAGGGAGGGAAGATGGTGGTGCGAGATGCTTGTGTAGGGGGCGTGGTGTGTTGCAGTTGCATTTGGGCAGGTTACGTGTCAGGTGGGAAAGCTTTTAGGAACAGCCATGTTTTGAGGTGTTTTTTGAAACATGCTTGCATGAAGGCCATTCCCAGTGTTACCAGTCAGTCCACCAGTTTGCCCAGTCTATCTCGAGGTCATCAGACCCCTCGGTTTCTTCAGCCTGTACTCCCCCAGTTTACTCAAACACCTCCCCCCAGTTGTTTTAGGCCCAGAAAGAGATTTCTACAGACTTACACCTCATCAAGAGCAGCAGTAAACCGCTGCCTCTCAGCTGCGCCCGAGGATCGGGGGCTAGGTCCTCTCCGCGATTCAGCCGCCGGACCGAGGCTCTTACCTCCGAGGGACCACGGAAATCACCTTGGGAATCTCAACTGGGGGAGGGACCCGAGGGTATCACCGCAGGAGAGCGGGGCTCGTCTTCAGGTAAATTTTTCTTCTTAAATTTGGGTTTTTCCTTGAATTTTGGTTCTATTGCTCAGAGAGCATGCAGATAGTCCCTAACTGCTATGGAGATGGAAAATACTGAAGAGCTGCACTTCCTGCAAGGTATATGTACTAGGGGCTGACGTCAGATTGAAATCTGATCCATCTCCAACTGCTAACAGGAGTACACTACACCCACTGGTCCTGAGTCCATCTGTCTACACGCTAGGAAATATGGATTTATGCGCGTGACTGTTGGGACCCCTCCAAACGATGCCTTAACTCTACCTCTTTTCCCCATGAGTTTGGCTGCTCACGCATGCGCATATACGCACATAATTGGGCCGTTTTAAAATACGAGACACTAGCGCTTGCATAAATGGGCATTTTCACGTAAGCAACTCTTACAATTCACCCCTAAGATTACAAAAACCCTAGGGAGAGGTACAGTATTGGGGATGAAATTCTTCAAAGCAAGAAAGAAGTGCGGGATCTGGGGGTGACTGTGTCTGATGATCTTATGAGAACCAAACAGATGGCTACATCAATGGTAAACCCAGAAAGATGCTTGGCTGAATAGAGAGGGGAATGGTCAGCAGAAAAAGGGAGGTGATGTTGCCCCTGTACAGGTCCCTGGTGAGACCTCACTGGGAATACTGAGTGCAGCTCTGGAGACCGCGCCTTCAGAAGGATATAAACAGGATGGAGTCGCTCCAGAGGGAGGCTACTGAAATGGTTAGTGGTCTTTGTACTAAAGCATGTAAAGATCTAAACACCCTAGAGAAAAATCGAAATACAGGGAATTTGATAGAGACATTTAAATACCTCCAAGGTTTCCATGCCCAGGAGACAGGTCCCATTCCATGGAAAGGAGGCTCTCAAATGATGAGTCATGGGAGGAGGGTGAAATTGGGTTGACTCAGGAGTAGTCTAAGTAAATCTTTATTTACAGAGAGAGTAGTGGATACAAGGAACAGCCTCTCTGTAGAAGCAGTGGAGACAAGGACAGTATCAGAATCCAAGAAAGCAGAGGGGATCTCTGAAGGAGTAATAGGAATGAAGAAGTGCAAGGGAGATATGAAGCAGAGACCTTCAGATACCTGAAAGGTTTCCTGATGCACGGACTTCAAAACCTTTCCTTGGGAAGAAAACAATAGAACTAGGGGTCACAAAATGAAGCTCCAGGGAGGAAGACTCAGAACCAACGTCAGGAAATATTTCTTCATGGAGAGGGTGGTGGATGCCTGGAAGGCCCTTCCGGAGGAGGTGGTGAAGCAGAAAACAGTGAAGGAATTCAAAGGGGCATGGGATAAATATTGTGGATCCCTAAAGGCAAGAGGACGGGAATGAGAAAAGCGTGCAAGGGGGTAACTTGCTGGTGTGGCAATTACTACCCTTAGCAGAAGGCATGGAAATAAACTGCCCTTCACCAATATGTCTTGATGCTTTTAATGCAACTGTAACATTGCTCCCTGCTTAGACAGCAGTGGGGAAAAGAGGAATTAGATTCAGATGATAACCGAGGTCCCCGACTTCCACGGTCTGGGATACCAAAATGCATTCTTAAGGGAAAAAGCACAGGACTGCTTCTACAGGCCAAGTCCATAAGCAAAGCACGTCAAGCAGCAGTGCCTGAATTTTCAAAAAAGAAAGCTCTTCCTTCACCCAGTGAAAATGTTATTAGCTGAAATGTTTATGGGTTATGATGCTGCTTGGGAATAACTGAACACAGCGGCAGTTAGAAATGGAACGTAGAAATGACAATAGAAAAGGACCAATGGGTCCGACCAGTCTGCCCAGCAAGCTTATGGTAGCACCAGCCGCACCCCGCAGGTCTCCCCCACAAAGGAATCATCAAGGGGTGGCAACTGCTGGGCTGAACAAGTTACCCCCATAGTTTCCCACACCGTTAAAAGTCATGGCCCTTGCTGGTTGCTGTCTGAGTCCATTTCCCTATTATTGCTTGCCGTTGAGTTGGAGTTACATCATAAGTATGAGGCTTAATGGTTTAGGGTAGTAACCGCCACCCATGAACTCTTTTCTTCATTCCCTTTCTCTAGCCTTTAGGGATGCGCAGGGTTTATCCCATGCCCTTTGAAATCTTGCACCGTTTTTGTCTTCACCACTTCCTCCAGAAGGGCCTTCCAGGCATCCACCACCCTCTCCGTGAAGAAATATTTCCCAAAGTTGGTTCTGAATCGTCCTCCCTGGAGTTTCATTTCGTGACCCCCCAATTCCACTGATTTCTTTCCAACAGAAAATGTTTAACAATTGTGCATCATTAAAACCTTTCAGGTATCTGAAGGTCTGTCTCATATTTCCCCTGCACCTCCTCTCCTCCAGGGTGTGCATATTTAGGTCCTTCAGCCTCTCCTCATAAGTCTTTTGATGGCGAGACCCACCATTTCTGTCGCCCTTCTCGGGGCCGCCATCGTTCTGTCTCTGTCTCTTTTGAGATACGGTCTCCAGCATTCTTCTGGCTTTAGCTACTGCCTTGTCCCATTGCTTCTCTGTCTTCAGATCTCTAGACACGATCACCCCAAGGGCCCCCTCTTCCTCCACGCACAGCAGCCCCTCATCCCCCATCACATTCAGCTCTTTTGGATTACCGCACCCCAGATACAGGACTCTGCACCTCTTGGCATTGAATCCCAGCTGCCAAAATCTTCGCCCACCGTTCAAACTTCCTTAAATCACGTCTCATACTACCCTAAAGAGAAATATGGGAGTAACCTGCTGCACAGAGTGGCAGTTATTACCTCAAGAAGCTTGCTGGGAGGATTCGATGGACCAATTCGTCCTTTTCAGCAATCATTTCTATGATTCTGTGTATGTAAAGCTAAATTAGTTGGAAGGATAGGTAGACTAGATAAGTCTTTTTCTGCCATCACATTAATTTGTTCTATGTTTCTATAAGGTCCATCCAGTCTCATTAATTTACTTAATGTTGCAATATCAATGGCACCGCTTGACCTCTGGCTGTCTCCTCACTTTTATCAACTATAGATCTTTTGTGCTTATCCCAGGCTTTATCACTCACTCTGCCCCACAGCTAAGGATCATCTGTGCTTATCCCAGGCTTTACCCCTCACTCCCCCACAGCTAAGGATCCTCGGTGCTTATCCCAGGCTTTACCCCTCACTCCCCACAGCTAAGGATCCTCTGTGCTTATTACAGGCTTTATTCCTCACTCTCCCACAGCTAAGGATCCTCTGTGCTTATCCCAGGCTTTACCCCTCACTCCCCCACAGTTAAGGATCCTCTGAGCTTATCCCAGGCTTTACCCCTCACTCCCCCACAGAAGAAAATTATTCCTTACCTGCTAATTTTCGTTCCTGTAGTACCATGGATCAGTCCAGACGGTGGGGTTATGTCCCCCAGTCCAGCAGATGGAGTCAGAACAGACTTCGAGGGAGCGTCCATATATACCAGCACCCCCTCTGCAGGAGTTCAGTATCGAGTATATCAAAGCCCGATTAGAACAAGAACACTCTGGATCAAGTTTGCGTAACTATGTATTGAACAAGAACTAAAAACATCATCAACTGGTAACGGAAGGTAATCAACCAACTTGTAAGGAGCTGTGACAGCAGAAGAAAAGAAACCTGCGAGACACAGAAGACTGTTATAGAACAGGACAGAGCAGAGCGGAGCAGGACTAGAAGAACCCAAAAGAGGTGGGCGTCTGGACTGATCCATGGTACTACAGGAACGAAAATTAGCAGGTAAGGAATCATTTTCTTTTCCCTGTACGTACCAGGATCAGTCCAGACAGTGGGATGTACCCAAGCCCTCTAAATCGGGTGGGGTCCTGCGAGACCTGCTCGTAGCACCTGCTCCCCAAAGTGACCAGACACTGGAGAGGCGAGGTGCAGACGATAGTGGCTCGAGAACGTATGCAGTGATTTCCAGGTTGCTGCACGACAAATCTCCTGGGAAGAGACAGAACGCATCTCCGCCCAGGAGGCTGCCTGAGAGCGCGTAGAATGTGTTATGATTCCGCGAGGCGGAACCCGTCCCGCTCCAATATAAGAAGCGGCAATACCGTCCTTCAACCAATGAGCGATCGTCATCTTCTATTTATTTATTTATTTATTTATTTATTTTTATATACCGAAATTCTTGTAAGAACTACAAATCATTCCGGTTTCCATAAAACGATAAACTGCCCCACAGAGAGAGGGGCTTTACATAAAACCGTAGAACAGATAGAACGATATAATTGGCTTTACATATAACCGTAGAACAGATGGAACAATATAACTGTATGTTAATTTAACATAGTAATAAATAAATATTATAGTTTAACAGTAATAAATAAATATAAATATTATAAATATTATAAATACAGTTTAACTATTTAACGTAGAAATGTTGACATATTAACGCTGCAAAATAGATACAATACAATGTGATGAGCTTTTGGACTCAAAGATTGTTGTGCAGTTGCAGGGTCCTCATAGTAGGACTTGGTGCGGTGTCCAAAATTTGGGGATACCTCATATTTAGGATGTTTTTTCTGTCTGAGTAGAACTAAGAGTCTGGGAAGGCTTGTTGGAAAAGCCAGGTCTTCAGTCTTTTTTGAATTCTTGATGACTGGGTTCGAGTCTTAGATCTGGGGGGAGCGAGTTCCACTGGAGGGGGCCTGCTGAAGATAGTGCTCGTTTGCTTAATGATGATTTTATTTGTGGGGCATGCAGTGTTCCTTTGTATGCGCTTCTAATAGGTCTAGAAGATGTGTGCGGTTGGAGTTGAGAGCTTAACATAATAGGAGCTAGTTTGTTTATCGCTTTGTGGACGATTGTGAGTACTTTATAGAGAATCCTGTGTTTAATAGGAAGCCAATGTAGGTTGCGAAGGATTGGGGTGATATGATCTTTTTTGTTAGAGCTTGTGAGAATTCTAGCAGCGGAATTCTGTACCATCTGTAATGGTTTGATGGTGTTGATAGGTAAACCTAGCAGAAGGGAGTTGCAATAGTCGAGCTTAGATAATATGATGGATTGCAGTACTAGCCTGAAGTCGGAGAAGTAAAGGAGGGGTTTAAGTTTTTTGAGGACTTGCAGTTTGTAAAAGCAGTCCTTGGAAACCCTTCCTGGGACCAGACCAAAGCACGAACAAATGGTCAGACATCCTGAACTCGTTAGTAACCTGCAAGTAGGGGAGCAACGTGCGCTTGACATCCAAGAGCCGGAGAGTTTTCGGCTCAGAGGAAGCAAAGGACGGAAGGTCCACCGTCTGATTCAAATGGAAAGATGACACCACCTTCGGTAGAAAGGAAGGAACGGTGCGGAGGGAAACCCCCGAACCCGTGAAGCGAAGATAAGGCTCTCTGCACGACAACGCTTGGAGCTCCGAAATGCGCCGAGCCGAACAGATGGCCACGAGAAAGACAGCCTTAAGCGTGAGATCCTTGAGTGTCGCGTTGTGTAGTGGTTCGAAGGGCGGACCCGACAGGGTGCGAAGGACGAGATTAAGACTCCAAGAGGGACATGGATCCCTTACCGGAGGTCGTATATGCCTGACACCCCGGAGAAAACGTGCGATGTCCGGTTGAAGTAGAAGAGAACCACCCCACTGCAACAGCGAGCCCAGGGCGGCCACCTGGACTCGTAACGAGTTATAAGCGAGTCCTTTATCCACTCCATCCTGGAGAAACTGTAGGATCTGGACCACCGAAGCCCGCGTGGGACTCGTGCCCTGGTTGGAACACCACACCTCGAAGACCTTCTAAACTCGAACATAGGCCACTGATGTCGAAGTCTTACGTGCCCGCAGCAGCGTAGAAACTACCGTCTCCGGGTAGCCTCGGAGGCGACGCCGCTCAAAAGCCAAGCCGCAAGAGTTCTGCCTGCTCGAAAAATACTGGGCCCTGATGTAGAAGACGTGGAAGATGCCCTAGCCTTAACGGCCCGTCGATCACCAGCTGCAGAAGATCCGCAAACCAGGGTCGTCAGGGCCACTCCGGGGCGACGAAGATCACGGTCCCCTGATGGCTTTCTATTCTGCGAAGAATTCTGCCCACTAGTGGCCATGGTGGAAAGACGTAGAGTAGAAGATGGGGCGGCCACGGAAGGGACAGGGCATCCACCCCTTCTGCGCCGCGCTCTCTGCGACAACTGAAGAAGCGGGGGGCCTTGGTGTTGAGGGCAGTCACCATCAAGTCCAAGTGTGGGGCCCCCCACCGGTGGACTAGAAGTTGCATCGCTTCTTTGGAAAGGGACCACTCCCCGGGATCCAACTGTTGACGACTCAAGAAATCCGCTTGAACGTTGTCTACTCCGGCAATGTGCGAGGCCGCTAGCTGAACTAGATGCCACTCCGCCCACTGCATCAGGAGGGCCACTTCGATCGCCACGTGCTGGCTCCGCGTCCCTCCCTGTCGATTGATGTAAGCCACGGTGGTAGCGTTGTCCGAGAGAATCCTGACCTCCCTGTTCTGAAGGAGCGGGAGAAAATGCTGCAAAGCTAGGCGGGCCGCTCTGGTCTCCAGACGGTTGATGGACCATGTCGCCTCCAACTCTGACCACGTCCCTTGCATGGCGCTTCGATCGCAGATGGCTCCCCAGCCGATGAGACTGGCATCCGTGGTGACCACCACCCAATGGGGAACCTCGAGGGAGACCCCGCGGGCCAGATTCTGAGGGTCCAACCACCAACTCAGACTGTCCCTGGCGCTCTGCGGAAGGGGAAGTATCACCTGATAATCCTGTGAGATTGGTTTCCAACGCGAAAGAAGCGCCGCCTGTAACGGCCTCAAGTGCGCAAACGCCCAGGGCACGAGGTCGATGGTGGAGGCCATCACTCCCGGGAGCTGCAGATAGTCCCAGGATGTGGGTTCTGGTAACGCAGAGAATCGCCATACGTGTTCTCGCAAGGATTGAGCCTTGTTCGGGCGGAGAAAAACCTTGCCCTGACGCGTGTCGAAACTCGCCCCCAGGAAGTCCAAGCGCTGAGAAGGGAAGAGAGAGCTCTTGGAGAAGTTCACAACCCAACTCAGAGAGTGAAGGACCTGGATGACCCGGGCTACCGAAGCCTGTCCGTGGCTGAAGGACTTCGCACGTATGAGCCAATCGTCCAGATAGGAGTGAACCAAGATGCCCTCCTTCTGTAGGGTCGCCGCCACCACCACCATGATCTTGGTGAAGGTTTGGGGAGCGGTCGCCAACCCAAACGGAAGCGCCTTGAACTGAAAATGTTGGTCCAGGATCTTGAAACGGAGGAAACGCCGGTGGTCCGGGAGGATGGGGATGTGCAGGTATGCCTCCGTCAGGTCCAGGGATGCGAGAAACTCCCCCTGATGCACTGCCGCAATCACCGACTGGAGCGTCTCCATGTGGAATCGGACAACCCGCAGCGACTTGTTGACCTCTTTGAGGTCCAGGATGGGACGGAAGGATCCGTCCTTCTTGGGCACGACGAAGTAGATGGAATAATGGCCCAAGCCCACCTCGCCTAAGGGAACGGGGGAAATGGCCCCTATGGCTCGCAGTCTGTCCAGAGTTTGCTGCACCGCTCTCCGCTTGAGGTTGGAGCCACAGGGGGAGAAGATGAACCTTCCCTGCGGGGTTCGGACAAATTCCAAGGCGTAGCTGTGCTTTAATGTATCCAGAACCCACTGGTCCATGGTGATCTGTGCCCACTCCTTGTAGAAACTTGCCAGCCGACCCCCAGTCCTGAGAGCGGAGGAGTGGGCGAGGTTGGCATCATTGGGCGGACTTAGGAGGGGGGTTCCCTGACCTCGCCCCGTCCCACGCAGGCCGGTGGCCACGAAAGGAGCACGGCCAAGACTGCGATCTGGGGGCAGGAGTCCGAGACCCCGCCTGCCTGTAACCTCTGTAGCGCCGCTGAGCCCTGGCCCTGGTCCGGGCTGAAGCAAACGTCTTGGAAGGCCGGTGTCTGTCCTCGGGGAGACGGTGAACTGCGTTTTCCCCCAGGGACTTGATAATCTGATCCAAATCGTCCCCGAAGAGGAACATGCCCCTGAAAGGTAGAGAGCCGAGACTCGACTTGGAGGAGGTATCCGCTGCCCAGTTACGGAGCCACAACAGACGCCGCGCCGCCAGCACCGAAACCATAGACCTGGCCAGCACCCGAAAAAGATCGTACAAGGCATCCACCCCGTACGCGATGGCAGCCTCTAGCCGGTCCGCCTGGGCAGCTTCCTCAGGGGGCAGGTCCTGAGATGTGAGAAGTTGTTGCACCCAGCGAAGACTAGCCCGCTGGGCGAGCGAGCTGCACATCACCGCCCGCATTCCCAGGCCGGAAACCTCAAAGACCCGTTTGAGGAAGACTTCCAACTTGCGGTCCTGAGTATCTCGAAGAGCCGCTCCGCCCGTCACCGGAATAGTTGTCCTCTTCGTAACTGCAGACACCGCGGAATCCACCTTTGGAACCTTGATGAGCTCCAAGAAGCTCGACTGACCTTCAGTGAAGCCTCTGGGGTATCCCATTCTCTGATAAGGAGCTGCAGAAAAGACTCATGGACGGGAAAGGCCCGGGCCCTCGGTCGAAGTGCAGCCAGGACTGGGTCCCCTTTCTTGGAGGACGTGACGACGGCCGGCGCTACTGGCGCTGGAGGGTCCAGTGGAGGGTCCAGGTCCACCTCGAGGAGGATCTGAGGAATAAGGTCGTTCAGCTCGTCTCTCTGAAATATGCGTAGCGCACGTGGGTCATCCCCCTCCGGCGGGCCGTCCGGCTGTCCCGAGTCCAGGTCCGGGTCCGGGGGATCGCCCCCCAGGTCTGGAATCGCATCCCCCGCCCCAGGAGCCAAGCGAACTCGGGCGGGGCCTGGTGGGGCCCCCACACCCGAACCCACCGGGTCAGGGGGGGCCTGCGGCGTAACCGTGAGCCGAGGAACCTTGGCGGGGAGAGGACCCTTGAGCATCCCTCCGGGAGCTGCCAACCCTTGCAAATAAGCAGTGTGCATTAATAATATAAACTCCGGGGAAAACCCCGGCCTGCTCGGGGGGACCCCGTGGAGAGAGCCCTCCGAAGGACCCGGTGCCTGCAAGTCTGGTTCCGGAGCCAAAATCGGTGGGGAGAGGTCACTGAGATCAGCTTCCCCCTGCGCTGCCTGAACAAGCACCCCGCGCTGAGAGTGTAAAATGGCCGCCATTCCCGCCAAAAACGGGGACGTGGCCGGCCCGCGCCGCCCGGGCATAGCTGAGGCGAAGGTGGGAGCGCTGAGGGACTGCGAGGTGCCTTTCCCCCCGGGGAGGCATCGCGCGCAGATGCCCTCCCGAGAAATACGCGACCCAGGCTCGCCGCAGGCCGAGCAGCGCTCCGGCCGCGGCATAGCAAACGCCTAAAAAACAACAGAAACAAGCCTCGGGGTGGCCCGAAAACAAACGGAGCTGCAGCGGGGGGGCCTGCCTGGCCAACACTACCCGCTCGGGAAAGTCCCCCCTCCCAGCCCAGGAGCCCTCGAGGAACTCGAGTCGGGCCGCGGGAGAAAAACCGTCGCGGAGAGGCCGGCCCCACCGGCTTCCACGAGGCACCGCTGAAAAAAGCTGAAAGAGAAAGGTACAAATGCAAAAAACACAGTAAACTTACCCCCGGCGGGAACCGAAGTGAAAGGAGAAAGAGGCAGAGAAAGAAGCCCGCCTCCCCAAAAATTGAGGCTTTTTTTTTTTTTTTAAACAAAAACTTGATCCAAAATGGTACAGAGAAGTTAAACAAGAAGAAAAGGAAACAGAGAACAGAAATCCCTGTCAAATTGGGGAAGCACAGATTCCCCTACTCTCATCTGCTGGAGTCAGAAGATACTGAACTCCTGCAGAGGGGGTGCTGGTATATATGGACGCTCCCTCGAAGTCTGTTCTGACTCCATCTGCTGGACTGGGGGACATAACCCCACCGTCTGGACTGATCCTGGTACGTACAGGGAACTAAGGATTCTCTGTGCTTATCCCAGGCTTTACTCCTCACTCCCTCACAGCTAAGGATCCTCTGTGCTTATCCCAGGCTTTACCCCTCACTCCCCCACAGCTAAGGATCCTCTGTGCTTATCCCAGGCTTTACCCCTCACTCCCCCACAGCTAAGGATCCTCTGTGCTTATCCCAGGCTTTACCTCTCACTCCCCCCACAGCTAAGGATCCTCTGTGCTTATCCCAGGCTTTACCCCTCACTCCCTCACAGCTAAGGATCCTCTGTGCTTATCCCAGGCTTTACCCCTCACTCCCCCACAGCTAAGGATCCTCTGTGCTTATCCCAGGCTTTACTCCTCACTCCCTCACAGCTAAGGATCCTCTGTGCTTATCCCAGGCTTTACCCCTCACTCCCTCACAGCTAAGGATCCTCTGTGCTTATCCCAGGCTTTACCTCTCACTCCCTCACAGCTAAGGATCCTCTGTGCTTATCCCAGGCTTTACCCCTCACTCCCTCACAGCTAAGGATCCTCTGTGCTTATCCCAGGCTTTACCTCTCACTCCCCCCACAGCTAAGGATCCTCTGTGCTTATCCCAGGCTTTACCCCTCACTCCCTCACAGCTAAGGATCCTCTGTGCTTATCCCAGGCTTTACCCCTCACTCCCCCACAGCTAAGGATCCTCTGTGCTTATCCCAGGCTTTACTCCTCACTCCCTCACAGCTAAGGATCCTCTGTGCTTATCCCAGGCTTTACCCCTCACTCCCTCACAGCTAAGGATCCTCTGTGTTTATCCCAGACTTTACCCCTCACTCCCCCACAGCTAAGGATCCTCTGTGCTTATCCCAGGCTTTACCTCTCACTCCCCCCACAGCTAAGGATCCTCTGAGCTTATCCCAGGCTTTACCCCTCACTCCCCCACAGCTAAGGATCCTCTGTGCTTATCCCAGGCTTTACCCCTCACTCCCCCACAGGTAAGGATCCTCTGTGCTTATCCCAGGCATTACCCCTCACTCCCTCACAGCTAAGGATCCTCTGTGCTTATCCCAGGCTTTACCCCTCACTCCCCCACACCTAAGGATCCTCTGTGCTTATCCCAGGAATTATTAGGTAGGGAATGGTGAATAAAACGTAAAATGTCATAATGCCTCTATATTGCTCCATGGTGAGCCTCAGTTTGAGTACTGTGTACAATTCTGGTCACTGTATCTCAAAAAATATATAATTGTGATGGAGAAGGGTCAGAGAAGGGCGACCAAAATGATAAAGGGGATGGAACAGCTCCCCTATGAGGAAAGACTAAAGAAGTTAGGGCTGTTCAGCTTGAAGAAGAGACGGCTGAAAGAAGATATGATAAAGGTCTATAAAATCATGAGAGGTCTAGAACGGTAGATCTGAATCATTTATTTACTCTTTCGGATAACAGAAGGACTAGGAGGCATTCCATGAAGTTGGCAAGTAGCACATTTAAGACTAATCGGAGAAAATTCTTTTTCACTCAATGCACAATAAAGCTCTGGAATTTGTTGCCAGAGGATGTGGTTAGTGCAGTTAGTGTAGCTGGGTTCAAAAAAGGTTTGGATAAGTTCTTGGAGGAGAAGTCCATTAATGGCTATTAATCAATTTTACTTAGGGAATAGCCACTGCTATTAATTGCATCAGTAGCATGGGATCTTCTTAGTGTTTGAGTAATTGGCAGGTTCTTGTGGCCTGGTTTGGCCACTGTTGGAAACAGGATGCTGGGCTTGATGGACCCTTGGTCTGACCCAGCATGGCAATTTCTTATCTTCTTAAGTTCTTAGAGCCCAGGCCTGGAGAAGCCCAGGGTCTCCCTCTGCTAGAAAAGCACTTTGATCCCCAGTCATTGATGTTTGCTGTCAACACTACACTGACACATATCTGAATTTTGGGTGAGCTCTGGGATGTCCTTCCTTGTTTATTTGGAAGTGATACTGGATTGATTTCCTTTCCTCTCGTGTTTTGTACTTTTCCCTCTACAGCTCATCTCTCTACGCCTCTAGAAAAGCTTCAAACTACAGTGTGTCTAGAAGCTTGGCCAGCCCCTGAAATGGTAGCCCCCAACTCACCTGCTTGGCACGTTTGCGGGACTCCTCCAGCGCCCTGGCCCTCTCGACGGTGCGCTGCTGAATCTTGGCGAGGCGCTCCTGCGCCGTCAGCACCAGGTTCTGGATCACAGCGCAGTCCTGCTTGCTGCTATAATCCTTCAGGCGGCAGGCGGCTTGCTCCAAGCTTGTCAGCTTCTCCCCACGGGCATTCACCTCTGACTGTAGGACCTAGAACAAGGTTTGCCATCAGTAGAGAAAGGAGAAAGGGTGACGATTACACCACATTCCCCAAGTTTAAGAGGAGGATGCTATTTAAAGGAGACATCACCGTCTGCAAGCTTGACAGCTTCTCTCGCCATGACTAAACTCTGAGAGCAGCACACGAGGTCAAGGAGAATGGAAGTTCACGTGACAGGTCACCATCTCCAGACCTGAGAACTTTTCTCAATGGTGATCATGTCTAGTGAGAGGAGGAACATACATGGTCTGAAAAACTCAGTCACCTCATCCGCGGAGAATTCTTATGTTGGATGATAAAACATATTGCAGCCTGTAAAGGATCCAGCCACATGAAGTGTATGGTTGGAAACCACAGAGGGCAATGATAACCTGAGGCATGCATTATCGAGAGAATAGAGACCTAAGCTAACAGGAGTCATTCCCTGAAAGCAGAGCAGATCGAGCACACTGGGAAATACAATGCTGATTGAAGATGTGCAATTTTATAAGGGGGATTTCATAAGAGAGATCAGGAAAGCAAGAGAAAAGAGCAATCCATCAGAGGAACATGACAAAAAACAGGGACTCAGATCTCAGACATGACAGGGGGGACAGAGCATGCTAAGCGCATTGGACTTGGCGTGTGACAGCTGGGCAGTGCCCCCATGTCCTTATTAACCTTGTGCTCCTGAATCTGGTTGGTTACTGTCTCTAGAACCAGGCTGGCGGCGGGCAAAGTGATGAGGGCATCTTCTGTCCTGCTGATCCATTTCAGCAGTTCTTGGCCAGAGCTGTGAAACTCTGTGGTCGCTGTCAGCCCTTCCGTCAGGCACACCTGCAGCAGGACAAGCAGGACAGTTAAAGAGTATACAAATATATACACACATGCACAAAAGTAACCCACAAAGCAGTGCATGGACATGCACACACACACATACACAAAAGTAACCCACAAAGCAGTGCATGGACATGCACACACACACATGCACAGGAATAACCCACAGAGCTGTGCATGGAAACACACACACATACACACACATACATACACAAGAGTAATACAGAACAGTGTATGCACACACACACACACACACACACACAGAGAAGTAACCCACAGCGCCTGCCCTACAACTTTCCTTAAAGACAACCTAAGGCTGCCACCTGAACTCAGAACGAATTACAGGCTAGCCCCTTCGCTAAGCCACTTTGCAAATAGGCTAAGACCTAAGGAACATCCACCTGCAATGGCTCCAGCCCATTCTCCAAACACCACGACTCAAACACTCTCCAAACCCGGATATAAGCCAAAGAAGTGGAAGGCCTCTTAGCCTGAAGCAAAATCACAATCACAGCCTTCGAGTACCCTTTCAAGTGAAACCGTTGTTTCTCAAAAGCCATGCTGCTAGACAAAAGCGATCCACTCTCTCCGAAAAGACGGGCCCCTGCCGCAACAGCCCATGCAGATGGGCTAAGCAAATGGGACCGCCTATAACGAGATGAACCAGATCTGCACACCACGGCCAGCCCAGCCACTCTGGGGCCACAAGAATCACCTTGCCTGAATGATGTTCAATGTGATGCAATACCTGGCCTATGAGAGGTAACGGGGGAAACATGTAGAGCAGAAGCTTCGCCAGCCACGGCTAAACCAAAGCATCGATTCCCTTGGAGCTGACCTCCTTCCGGCTGCTGAAAAACCGATCTGCCTAGGCATTCCCTCGGAGCTGCCTTGAGGTCCAGCTGCAGACTGCCCCACCTGGCCTGGATAAGGGCAAAGGCCTCTGCCGATAACTCCCACTCCCCCGGATCCAGCTGCTACCTGCTGAGATAATAAATCCACCTATGTGAGTCACCGCTACTCCCGCTAGATGTTTCTCCGCCCAAATGAACAACTCCTGGGTCTCTTCATCCCACCTTGACGATTGATGTATGCCACTGTAATCACATTGTCCGAGAAACACTTTCATTCTCCGCCCCTGAATCTGCAAAAGAAAAGTGAGAAACTCCTTGTGAACCGCCCTTGCTTCCAACTGCTTGATCGACCAGGATGCTTCCACACTAGTGATCACTGACCTTGGGCCATCTGTCCTTGACATACTGCCCCCCAACCTCTGAGGTTGGCATCCGTGGTTACTACCACCCAGTCTGGAACCTTCAGGTCCACCCCTTTCTCCAAACTGGGACGCAACAGCCACCGCAAGAGACTGGATCTGGAGACCCCCTGAAGTGATAAAGGAAGCTGAAATTCCTCCAAGAGTGGACTCCAACAGGACAAAGGCACCCTCTGAAGGGGATGCAAGTGTAGATGCCATAGAACCCAAGACCTGCAAAGAGTCAGAGACTCTGGGAACCGAAAGCCACAGAAGTCGAAGCACCTGAGCCTGCAACTTGAGCACCCTCTCTGAGGTAAGAAACACCTTGTCTATGCGGGTATCGAACCGAACCCCCAGATACTCCAGTGACTAGGATGGTTCCAGGTGACTTTTCGCCAGGTTCACCAATCAGTCCAATGACTGCAGCAGCTCTATGATGCGTCAAATTGAGCGACGACACTCCAACTCCTACTTTGCCTGGATGAGCCAGTTGTCCAGGTACAGGTGCACCAGGATCCCTTGTCTCTTGAGTGCCGTCACTACTACAACCATCACTTTCATGAAAGTCCATGGTGCTGTCGCTAACCTGAAGGGAAGAGCCCAAACTGAAAATGTTCCCCTACCACCATGAACCACAGGAATCTCTGATGGTCGCACCATATGGGAATGTGTAGATAGGCCTCTGTCAAATCCAACGATACCAGAAACTCTCCCTTGTGAACCGCTTCAAGCATCATCTGCAGTTTCTCCATATGAAAGCACAGCACCCGCAGTGCCACACTGACATTCTGCAGATTTAAGAATGGGCCGAAAAGTCCCCTCTTTCTTGGGAACCATGAAATGCACAGAGTATCTTCCTAGTCCCTGCTCCTGAGGGGGAACCGGAACAATCACGTTCAGGTGCTGCAGCCACTGTAATGTGTCCCACACTGCCTCTCGTTTGACATGGAAAGTGAAACGGGAGACCACATAGGCTTCTCTGATCAGGCACGAAAATTCTAAGGCATAGCCATCTCTTATCTCCTCCAGAACCCATTGGTCTGATATGATCCTAGTCCACTCCTCGTAAAATAGGGTTAGTCTTCCCCTGACAGCTTCCAAGGAGGAGCAGACCATCCTGCCTTCATTAGCCAGCCATACCTCCTCTGGCTCCCTGGCTGGAACTATAATAGGAAGGTCTATGTGCCCCCTGAAAGGACTTACTGTCCTGGGCCTTGCTTTTGCATTGTAGCTGTAGAATCTAGTTGGAGCGAAACCTCCTCGTATCTCAAAAATGAAAGTGCAATGGAAAAGTCTTCTTGCCTATCGTCTTATCTTTATGTGACTTGTTCCCTTTCGACTCCCCCAATTGCTTCATCAGCTGTTCCAGATTCTTTCTGATCAACAGCTTTCCTTTAAAAGGGAGGTTACACAGTTGCACTTTAGGCTACTCATCCGCCAACAAATTCTGCAACCTCAGGAGTCTCCATGCTGCCACCATGAAAAACATATTCCTGGTGGAAGTCCAAACCATGTCGTATAGGGCAACTTCCACATAGGCCACTCCCACAACCAACCAGGCAGTCTGTCTGGAATCGGTTGCAGTCTCCGACTCCTCCTGTGCTTTCTGCACCCAGCATAGGCTTGCTGCATCAGGCTACCACAGACCACCACGTGAAAACTTAAAGCTGAGACCTCAAACAGACTCTTCAATAGAATCTTCAACTTCTGATCCTAGACATCCTTCTGCATGGCTAATCCTGCCACAGGGATGGTCATCTTCTTGGTCACTGCTGACAAAACCGCATCTACCTTTGGAAGCCTACAAAGTTCCAAGGTCTGTTCCAGCAAGGATACAACTTAGCCATAGCCCTGGCTATCTTAAGGCCGGTCTCAGGAGATCCCCACTCCTGTTTGACCAACTTCTTCACTTTCTTTGATAAAGGAAAAGCCTTAGGTGGCCCCCGCAGTCCACCCAGGACAGGGCTCACTCCCTCATTGTCCGAATCTTGGCCCCCCAGCTCTTCCAACACCTTGTGAATTAGTGGCCACAGTTTCTCCTTACAGAACAATTTCACCACCCTAGGATCGTCCCCCTCCGCGACCGTGACCTCCTCAGCATCAGGCATGGTATTCGCCATTGTGTCCACAGGATCCTTATCCGGATCAACCCCTGGACCCTCCTGTAGACCTTCTGCTTCATCTGAGATGTCATCATTGTCACCTGAGAGATGTCCTAGTCCCAGAAGATGAAGAATCCCCCCTAACCTCTACTGTCTAGCCGCCTTAGGCCTCTTAGCCGAGCGTTGCGATGTCTGAAAGGTAGAATGCTTAGATCCTGCTTCCCTTTTTGCTAAATAGGCTTTATGGAGGAGCAGGACAAAATCCGCAGAGAAGTCCTCAGTACCAATGGAATCCTGATCCAGCACTTCATCATCAGTCTCCCCCCCCCCCCCCTTCCCTTTCCCCCACAGGGCACTGATCTACCAGAGAAAGCTGTGGGGGGGAAGAGAGTCCCTCAGCTCCCTTGCAGAGGCCTGCCTTCTGTCACATGGAGGTAACATGGCTGCCACCTCATCTGACCCATCTGGGGCCTTCTGCACTGGACCAGACGAATGGGTGTAGCGATCACCACCTGTGACCCCCATAGAGATCTCTTCGCCTCTAGGGGCACAACGGGTGCATACTGAGGCTGTATTGAGATGCGATCTCCTCACATCACACCCTCACCACAGTTTCCCATGTTCAGCAGGTGGCGCCATGCAACCTTGGTCAGCAGTAAAACTTCCTGTGTACCGCCAAAGGAAGCCCCAGCAGGCACACTGAATACCTCTGATACTGCCCTGGCACCACGTACAGCGGCCGAGTTGCTTGTGTCCCTGCTCATCCGTGCCTCTGGCCTCCTGGCACACAATCAGCCCTGCTACCTAGCTCCTCTCCTTTTATTATTATTATTTTTTTCTTTTAAAGAGGCAGCGACAATAACAAGGTGAGCCAAGAAATGAATACTTCCCTGCTTCTGGATGCTGTTAGCTGATGGCTGAGGGTGAGAAGGAGACAGAGGGAGTGAGGAAACCAGGACCCTGGTTTTCCCTCCCTCTGGAAGATGAGGGCCCAACCCCATCAGGGATATCCAATCCCCCGCTCGCCCTGCTCTACCCGAGGTATGGCCCATGAAGGAACCTAACACCTTGGGGAGCCACTCTCTTCTTAATAAATCTTTTTTTTCTTCTAAATCCTTTCTTTCTTTTTTTTTAAGTTCAAAGCTGAGGACTGCGGGTTTGCACCTCTAACATCTACTGGAAACAGAGAAATAGTGAGGGACTGTAGGTGGCACTCTCAGTAATGTAGCAGTGCCTGAAAAGTTTTTATTCTCTGCCTCCATCTGCTGGTGGGGATGCAAAAACCACTTGTCTGGACTGATCTGGGGTATGAACAGGTACCCACAGAGCAGTGCATGACACACAGACAGAGGAGTAACCCACAGAGCAGACTATGGAAATACACACACATGCACAGGAGTAACCCAAAGAGCAGTGTATGGAAATGCACACACATGCACACACACACACACACAGACAGAGGAGTAACCCACTGAGCAATGTATGGAAATACACACACACACACACATAAGAGGAGTAACCCACAGAGCAGCGAATGGACATGTACACACGTGCACAGGAGTTACCCAAGAAGAGTGTATGAACACACACACACACACACACACACATACAGAGAAGTAAACCACAGAGCAGTGCATGGACATTCGTGCACACATACAACTGAGTATGAAACACGCACACACACACACATAGGAATAATACACAGAGCAGCGCATCCACACCCGTGCACCCCCATTCTCCCTCTTTCCCTTACAGACCCATGCATGTATATTCACACAGGAGTAAGCCCCGGAATAGCGCATGGATAGGCACACGTAACAGTCCAAGTCCCCCTCCCCTCCAGCAAATAACGGAGCCCCAGTGAAGGGAAGTGAATAAGTGCATAATAACTGGAGGGGCAGCAGGTGGTGCTACTGGGGAGGTTCAGGGGTGGCATTAGGGGAGGGCATTTGCTTCCTTTCTTGCTTGTGGGAGGGGACTGGAATTGGACCAGTCCGGCTGCTGCAATGTTTTTGATTTTTGAAGCTGTGGCAGGGGGGACCTATGGGCACTACAATTTTTATGTGGGTGGGGTGGGATAAGGCTGCCGCTGGCCTGCGAGGGATTTTCTTCCAATACTCAGTAAGCTGGCGACCAGCAAAGTTAGTCAGATAACTTTATGTGGGTAACTGTGGCTGCGTATATTCAGTGGGAGACAGGAGGGAGTTAACTTGGCGCTTCTCGGCCTACTGAACACGGACCTCTCAGTAATTCCTGTAAAAATGTCTGACCCAATTGGACCAACACGGCAACTACCTTTCTCCATACATACATACATGCCAAACATACTCATGCATTCGCGTACATAAGAACGGGCAAAGGGGGTCGCGTGGTCACGCGAGTGCGCGCTCTCCTTCTGCGGCGCAGCTCACCTTCCTGTCTTGAACCTGGGTATAGATAGACTCCCACTTCTGCTCCAGGACGTGCAGGCTATGCTCGGTGCTGGAGCCCCGTGGGAAGTGACAGGAGGCCAGCAGCCGCTGCAGGCGGTCCCTTGCGCTGTTATACCCGTGCTGCTTCGACTCCATCTCCTTCCATAACTCCTGGAGAGGAACGAGAGAGAGAGAGAGAGAGAGAGAAAGGGATGGGTGCAGACACAGCACTCACTGGCCGAGACGGGCCAGCGTTACCCAAGGCTAGAGCGGCGTGCGTCACGCCAGCTGCAGGAAGAAAAAGGAGCCCCCGAAACGGCTTTTGCCCACCTAAATCTGGCCCTTTAAAAATATCCTGCCTTTGTCTAAGGTCACTCACTGTGCAGAAAACTGGACTAGAGGTATGATAAGGGCAGGCTAACATATTTAGCTGGGTAGCATAATATTGAGCATTGCTCAGCTAAATCTTGTGGGGACAAATCGGAGCGAGGAGAACCTTTAACCCAGAGAACTGCAGATCCAAGGCAGCACAGATATATTTGGATTTCAGCAAACCTTTGATACTGTCCTGCCTAGGAGGCTTATAAATAAACTGAGCAGCCTGGGGATAGGCCCAAGGTGCTGGGCTGGGTCAGAAACTGCTTGGGTGTCAGACGATAGAGGGCGGCGGTAAATGGAATTCACCGAAGAGAGAAAGCGTTCAGAGGAGTGGGGCTCAGGGATTGCTTCCGGGGCCAGTTCTAGTCCATATTTTTGTGAGTGATGTCGAAGAGGTCCTTTTGGCAGATGACACTAAGATCTGCAACAGAATTAGATACCCATGACGAAGCCAAGAGAACGAGAAGTTACGTGACACGGGTTGTGGAGCGGGAGAGCGCTTGGCAGCCGAGATCCAGTGTATAAAATTACAGTCTTGCACGTGAAGTGCAGATATGGAAGGGAGCAGAGCTTGATTGGTGGGAGGGTGGGGAGCTCTTGTGCATGGACCAGGAGTGTGACCTCACGGTGATCATGTCCGATGAGCTCAAGGTAGCAAATCTGTGGCCAGAGTCAGAGGGATGCTGGGGCGCGCAGGGAAAGCCATAACCAGCAGGAATATTGTGTTCAGTTCTGGAGGCCAGAAGAGTGCAGAGCCGGCACCAAGAGCCCATGGGGATGAGACGGAAGTGGGAGTCACGTGCTGGGGGTTACTGACTGGCTGTGTGAAGAGCAAACTCCTGGCGTGCAGCTCCTCTACCTCTACACTTTTCAAAACAGAGGGGGAGAGAAAGGCTCGCAGCAGGAGATCCCAGCCCTGGTTCTGAATGAGCTGGAAGCCGAAGAAGCAGGAGAAACTTCCAAATTGAATAAAAAAAAAGATAACATTGTGTAAAAAAAAAAAAAAAAAAGCAGGACAAGACGGTTGGATGATGTCACCTGCCAAATATTGCCTGCTGTGTCTAGCACCGACCAATAACTGGTCCTTCTGCCTGGTCCCTAGATCATTTTATGGTGAATTTCATGATCTTGTCACAACCAACTGGAAGTACAGGTAGAACATTTATGTACAATAGAAATTGTCTCCACGAAGAGACTACTAAGAGGGAGAGCAGTGTCCTTCCACTTACTAGATGCAGGGAGAGCTTCTCCTTTGTGGTTTCGGGGTGACCCCAGGCAGGTTTGGAGAAAGACAGTCTCAGCTCCACGTTTTCCAGCCACTGGAGAAGCTGTGTGATTTCCAGAGTGACATCCTGCACCTGCAGAGCACAGAAAGATATAGTAGTACCAAGGATCAGTCCAGACTCCTGGGTTATGCCCCCGCACCAGCAGGTGGAGACAGAGCAGAACTTGTCAAGCTCCACTATATATACCAGGGTGCCGCCCACAGCCTGTCAGTATTACTCAATGTCAAAAAAGAAAATTAGGTTCTTACCTTTGGCTAATTTTCGTTCCTGTAGTACCGAGGATCAGTCCAGACTCCTGGGTTTTGCCCCCCCTCTAGCAGATGGAGACAGAAGTTTATAAACAAAAAACTCCGCCTACATATAGGCTGGTGCCACCTACAGTCTGGCAGTATTACTGAATGTCAAAGTAGCAGGATAACCCGCAACAAAGAACCCAAAGAACACTGAAGATTACCTCCAAACTAAGCCCAACCGAAGCTTAACTCCACCCAACTGGGTACTGAACTCGAGGTAACCAACAAACAAACATATTCCAGAAAACAGCACACAGACCACACATCCTCTCCCGGCAGACAACCGCAACCGCAATACTGGGCAGGACTCTGGACTGATCCTCGGTACTACAGGAACGAAAATTAGCCAAAGGTAAGAACCTAATTTTCTTTTCCCTGTACGTACCAGGATCAGTCCAGACTCCTGGGATGTACCAGAGCTTACCTTACTGAGGGTGGGAGCCGGAGAGGCCTGCCCTAAGCACCCCTTCTCCAAACCCCGACGACCCTGGCGCCTTCACATCCAAACGATAGTGCCGGGCAAAAGTATGGACTGACTTCCAAGTGGCCGCCCTACAGATCTCCTCTGTAGGAATATGTTGGCATTCCGCCCAGGAAGCAGCCTGGGCGCGAGTAGAGTGGGCTTTCAGTCCCACCGGCAATGGTCTCCCCGCCAACAAATATGCTGAGCGAATGGTTTCCTTCAACCAACGAGCAATTGTAGTCTTGGAGGCCGCTTTACCTCGCCTGGGACCACCATAGAGGACGAACAGATGATCGGAGACTCGGAACACATTAGTGATCTCCAAATAGTGCAACAAGACGCGCCGAACATCCAGCTTCCGCAGGTCCCTAGCCAAGGGGTCCGAAGACTGCACCTGACCAAACGATGGCAACTCAACCGTCTGATTGACGTGAAAGGACGAAACCACCTTTGGTAAAAAAGACGGCACAGTACGCAAGGAGACTCCTGAATCCGAAATCCTCAGAAAAGGTTCTCGACACGACAGAGCCTGCAGCTCAGAAATCCGCCGCGCCGATGCCATAGCCACCAAAAATACCACCTTGAGCGTCAAGTCCTTAAGAGTTACGTGCCGCAGAGGCTCAAACGGTGCCTTACACAGCGCTTTAAGAACCACATTCAAATTCCAAGACGGACACGGAGGACGAAACGGAGGGCGTAACTGTCTTGCCCCCCGAAGGAAACGCACCACATCCGGATGCTGCGCTACCGAAACTCCGTGCACCCGCCCCCGAAGAGATCCTAGCGCTGCCACTTGCACCCGCAAAGAACTACAGGACAGGCCCTTAGCCAACCCATCCTGGAGAAACAGCAGAATATCCGGGATAGTTGCTCGGGTAGGTGCTGTGCCGCGATGCACACACCAAGTCTCAAACAGTCGCCACACGCGCACGTACGCCAGAGACGTAGATTTCTTTCGGGACCGCAACAGCGTGGATACCACTGAAGCCGCGTACCCTTTAGAGCTCAACCGCTGCCTCTCAAAAGCCATGCCGCTAGACAAAAGCGATGCACCAGGTCGAAACAAACGGGCCCCTGATGTAGGAGATCCGGCAGAAACGGAAACCGAAGTGGCCCCTCGACCGCTAGATTCACCAGATCCGCGAACCAGGGCCTCCTTGGCCATTCTGGAGCCACCACGATCACCTCCGCCGGGTGCTGCTCTATGCGACGCAGCACCCGTCCTATAAGCGGCCACGGAGGAAACACGTAGAGCAACACATCCCTCGGCCACTGAACTACCAGTGCATCCACTCCTTTCGCCAACGTCTCCCGTCGACGAGAGAAAAATCGAGGAGCCTTTGCATTGCGGAACGTGGCCATCAGGTCTACCGCTGGTGTGCCCCACCGATCGCAAATGAGCCTGAAGGCGTCCTCCGCGAGCTCCCACTCCCCGGGATCTAACCAATGCCGGCTGAGAAAATCCGCCTGGACGTTTTCCACCCCGGCTATGTGGGAAGCCGCGATACTGCTCAGATGGGCCTCCGCCCATGTCATCAACGACCGAGCTTCTGCCGCTACCGGCTGACTCCGGGTTCCCCCCTGACGATTGATATAAGCCACCGTGGTCGCATTGTCCGACAGAATCCTGACTGAACGCCCGCGGAGAAGCGGGAGGAACCTCACCAGAGCTAATCGCACCGCTCGAGTTTCCAACCGATTGATGGACCACGACGCCTCCCGAGCCGACCATGTTCCCTGAACCGCTCGACCGAGACAGACCGCTCCCCAGCCGATCAGACTGGCATCCGTGGTAACCACCGTCCACGACGGAGTTTCCAACGAAACCCCGCAACTCAAGTTTTCGTGGCAGAGCCACCACGGCAAGCTGTCTCTGGCGTCCTGGGTCAACGGCAGGCTGAGGAAAAATTCCTCCGAGACCGGGCTCCAGCGGGAGAGCAACGCGGACTGCAAGGGACGCATATGCGCAAACGCCCATGGAACTAACTCTAGCGTGGAATTCATAGAGCCCAAGACCTGCAGATAGTCCCAGACCACTGGGACCGGTTTGCGCAACAACCTGCGAATTTGCCCCTGTAGTTTGAGGATACGCTCTTGCGTTAGGGCCACCGTGCCTTGACACGTGTTGAACACCGCCCCCAAATACTCCAGGGATTGCGACGGCACCAGATGACTCTTGGCCAGGTTGACCACCCAGCCCAGTGATCGTAACAGGTGAAGCACCCGCTGAATCGCCAGCAGACAAAGAGTTCTCGACTTGGCCCGAATCAGCCAATCGTCCAAGTATGGATGCACCAACAGCCCCTCCTGGCGGAGTCTCGCCGCCACCACCACCATAATCTTGGTGAACGTGCGCGGAGCCGTTGCCAGGCCAAATGGCAACGCTTGAAACTGGTAATGTTGCCCCAGTACCGCAAAACGGAGAAACCGTTGGTGCTCCCGTCGAATCCCAATGTGCAGGTACGCCTCTGTGAGGTCCAGAGAGGCCAGAAACTCTCCTTTTCTGACCGACGCGATCACGGACCGCAAAGTTTCCATTCGAAAACGCGGAACCCTTAGGCACTTGTTGACACTCTTCAAGTCGAGAATGGGACGAAACGTTCCCTCCTTCTTGGGTACCACGAAATAAATGGAATACCGGCCCTGTCGGAGTTCGCCTGTCGGCACCGGAACGACGGCCCCAAGGTCGCGCAACCGCGCCAGAGTCTCCCGCACTGCCCGGCGCTTTTCTGAAAACCCGCAAGGGGACACCAGAAAACCCGGAGCCGGACGGTGTGAAAAATCTAACGCGTAGCCGTGTTTTATCACCTCTAGGACCCACTGATCTGACGTAATCTTGGTCCATTCCTCGTAAAACCGGCTTAACCTGCCTCCAACCGGGGGAACCGAGGAACGGACCGGCCTCACTTCATTGTGCTGGCTTACCGCCCTGCACAGCCGGACTGGCCCCCGGACGGCCGAATCGACGCCCACGAAAGGACTGCGAGTACGATTGTTGTCGGGCCGCACCGTGACAGAACGAAGAGTTCGATCCGCGCGCCGCACGAGTTCTACGGCCCCCACGAAACCGCGGCCGAGCGGCTGGAGCACCCCGGAAACGGTATCTATCCTCCGGTAAACGGTGCATTTTATTCTCCCCCAAGGATTCCAGGAGATCCTCCAACTCCTTACCAAAGAGCAACTTCCCCTTAAAGGGAAGGGAGCCTAACCTAGCCTTGGAGGTACCATCCGCCGCCCAATGGCGAAGCCACAACAGTCGCCGCGCCGCTACTGCAGAGACCATGGTCCGTGCCGAAGTGCGCAGGAGATCATAAAAAGCGTCCGCACTATAAGCGATGACCGCCTCCAATCGACTCGCCTGCCTCGCCTCATCCGTCGATAGAGATTCATTCGCCAACAGCTGCTGTGCCCAGCGTAAACCGGCTCGCAACGAAAAATTACTACAAACCGCGGCCCGGATTCCCAACGCCGAGACCTCAAAAATACGCTTCAGTTGAACCTCCAACTTCCTATCCTGTATATCTTTGAGAGCCGTACCTCCCATTACCGGGATGGTGGTCTTTTTGGTAACCGTTTGCCACCGCCGAATCAAGTTTTGGCAGGCGCAGAAGTTCCAACACGTCTTCCGGCAGTGGATATAACTTATCCATAGCCTTAGCTACCTTGAGTCCCAAATCCGGAGTATCCCACTCCTTAAACATCAAATCCGATGCCGAGAAATGTAGTGGAAAAGCCGACGAGGGACCCCTGAGGCCCAAGACCACCGGATCCGTCTGACCCAGACGAGATTCTACCTGGGGAAGTGGGATTCCCAGTTCCCCCAGGATTTCCGGGATGAGGGGCCCTAGCTCATCCCTATGGAACAACCGAACTACCTTCGGATCGTCCCCATCCGTAGCGTGCAGTGTCCCTGCATCCTTAGGCTCCGGCTCTTCATCCCCCTCAACCCCCCTCGGGGGCTGGGATGGGCAGTCCAGATCCTCCTCCGGATCCGCCAGCGCCTCCGACTCCGACGAGGAGAGCGAAGGCCCCTCCGCCCCCCTGGAACGAAGAGGCCTTGGCCTGGGCCGGGGCCTAGACAGCCCCCCTCCCCCAGTGCCGGATTTTGGGGCCTTGACCGCTGGCGCTCCGCTCTCAGAAGCGGGGATCCCCGGACCTCTCTTCCGAGCCAGGCGGCGTGCTTTAAACGCCTTATGCATTAGCAACACGAACCGCGAGTTAAATGAGGAGTCCGATGACCCCTCCTCCTCTCCCCCATCCTCGGGGGAATCATCCCCAGGAGACCTGGACCCTACCGGCCCTTCCTCACTTCCAGACACCCTCTGGGGGGACAAACGCGGCGGGTCCCGCACCTGTGCGCTGGTCTGCCGGCCCGCGCTAACTTGTGCTGCCCGCGCTGAGAAAATGGCCGCCGTTCCCGCCGAAAACGCTGGCAAAATGGCCGCCGTCCCTGACGAACTCGCAGCCGTCCGCTCCGGGAACGCTGATACCTCGCGGTCCTGCCTACCCCGCCGAGACGCCGAAGGCACCGCCGACCCTCCTTCTCCGCCGCCCACGCACGCGGAACAGAGACTGTCGCGCGACAGCCGCCCTGCCGCGGACCCGCAGGCCCTACACGAAGCCTGCCGAGGCATTTGCAAAACGCCGCGGAGATTGGAGAAAAAAAAAAGAGACAAAATTTCCTCCCCGGATCGCCGAGCCCCCAGTCGCCGCGAGGTACAAGCACACCACACACACACACACACACAGCCAAACAAAATCCAACACCAAAAGATTTTTTTTTTTTTTTTTTTTTTATAAGCTGCTTACCTCGGATCCGGATCCGGCTGGGGGGAGTGAGCCGGGACCCCCGGTATCACCCCCAGCCCTGTCAAGCCGGTACGTGGGGCTCCCCCACTCCTCGGCGGCCTCTACCAGGAGGAACGGTCCCCTCAGGACCCTAGCTTCCCCTGGGAGGCGGGGATTGGGACCAGCAGGCAAGCCTCTGCGGTCCCTTCCCAGAGCACAAACAAAACACACCTACCGTCCTACCACAAAAGTCCTATCCTTTTTTTTTTTTTAAACACCTAATAACTAGGCCCTCAACAGACTGTAGGATTTTGCACCCTCTCCACCTGCTAGGAGACAGAAGAATACTGCCAGACTGTAGGTGGCACCAGCCTATATGTAGGCGGAGTTTTTTGTTTATAAACTTCTGTCTCCATCTGCTAGAGGGGGGGCAAAACACAGGAGTCTGGACTGATCCTGGTACGTACAGGGAACAGTGGATATTCCCCATAAATCTAACTATATACATGAAAAAACAACCGGGGAACCCTCGGGTCACTTCCCCCATGAAGAACCAGACCCGGTAAAGAATTGAATTGTCAGAGACTTGCCACAGCAAAAAACCTTTCATCCAACACAGCGGACTCTCCGAACCTACTGTAGGAAAAATCACGGTCGGGACTCTGGACTGATCCTTGGTACTACAGGAACGAAAATTAACAGAGGTAAGACCTAATTTTCTTTTCCCTGTACGTACCGGATCAGTCCAGACTCCTGGGATGTACCAGAGCTCGCTATCCAGGGTGGGAAACGGAGAAACCCGCTCGCAAGACGCCAGCTCCAAAGTTCCCCGCTCCGGAATCCTGCACGTCCAAACGATAATGACGCGCGAACGTGTGCAGGGACTTCCAAGTAACCCACATTCCCCAGGGAATGTGGGTTACCTTTCATGGAGCAAGCTGAAGCAGTTACTAGAGGCACCTAAAGGCCATGGAGCATGCTTGGTCAGTTACTACAGGAACTTATACTCCAAGGACCATGCTTGGTCAGTTACTATCGGAATTTTATACTCCAAAGACTATGCTTGATCAGATACTATAGAATCTATACTCCAAGAAGCATGCTTTGCCAGTTACTACAGGAACCTATACTCCAAGGACTATGCATGACCAGATACTATAGAATCTAAACTCCAAGGAGCATGCTCTGCCAGTTACTACAGATATTTGTAAAGAAGAAGCATGCTCAGTCAGTTATTAAGGAATATATACTCCAAGGAGTATGCTCAGTCACTTAATATAGATAGTTGTAACCAAGAAGCATGCTTGATCAGTTACTATAACAATTTATACTCCAAGAAATATGCTTGGTCAGTTACTACAGATATCTGTAACCAAGAATCATATTCAGTCAGTTACTATAGGAATCTCCAAGAAGCATGCTTGTTCAGTTGCTACAGGAACTTATATTCCAAAGAGTATATTTGGTCAGTTACTACAGTTATTTGTAACTAAGAAGCATGCTCAGTCAGTTACTATAGGAATGTATACTTCAAGGAGTATATTTGGTCACTTACTACAGATATTTGTAACCAAGAAGCATGCCTGCTCAGTTATTATAAGAATTTATACTCCAACGAGTATTCTTGGTCTGTTATTACTGATATTGGTAACCAAGAACATACTTGAACAGTTACTACAGATATCAGTAACCAAGAAGCATGCTTGGCCAGTTACTATAGGAATCTCTAAGAAGCATGCTTGATAGGTTGCTATAGGAACCTATACTCCAAGGAGTATGTTTGGTCAGTTACTACAGGAATCTGTAACCAAGAAGCATGCTCAGTCAGTTACTATAGGCATCTATACTCCAAGGAGTATACTTGATCAGTTATTATGTGGGCGATTTACAAAGTAATTTAGCTAGGTAAGCAGTGATTTACCTGGGTAAACTGACTTGTCTGAAATTTGTCCCCACCCCACTGCCTGACTAAAGTACATGTGGGTTTCCATGGCATATTGTTGCAGATGTGGACCCTTAGACTGAGGGGGAGTTGGCACAACCTGCAGGGAGGAGCCAGTGCAGGTCCCCATCATTGGCAGGCAGAGCTGGCAGTAGCAGAGGCCAAACTGGAGCTTCAGTATTACCAGCCCACATTCACCTTAGGTTGAGTCCTCGGGTGTCGAGGCCGGCTGGTCTTAAGTGCTGGCCTCTGTGGAGATGAAGATCCATCACAATGAAGTCATTGCAGGTCAGCACGGAGCAGGAAGTGGGGTCAGGACAAGCAGTGAATGGGGCATCTTTCTGGCAACTACGGAAAGCTGTAAGTGGTCAATGAAGGCTTTCATTATGAAGCTCCAGAGTGGAAAATTCTTGGTTATTCATAGAAATAGTCACCAGAAGAGTCAATTGAGGAGCTGGAGTCGTGACGCCTAGGATCACCTACACACTAGATCCTAGGTTTGTTAGTTTCCTGGCTTCAGTGGGCAGTACACAAGCTGGTGTCTAGTCCAGGCACAGTAGACGCAGAGTCATAGCTGGTGTCAGCGAAGCCTTTCTTCAGGGATGAGGTGTCCCTGTCAGAGTTGCATTGGTTTTTTCAGTCGTGCCCGGGCTGGAGCTGCCGTCAGAGTGGGAGAGAGGGAGCATGAAAATGAAGGAGCCAGTGCAAACTGTCTGCACGGTGAGCAAAGCTCCTAGATTTTTGCTGGAGATGCCAGTCAATTCTCCCAGCCAAATCAATAAGGCCATGTAGGGATTCAGGAAGCTCGGGAACGGCTAGCTCATCCTTAATCTGGGACGGCAGCTCCGTGGCCATGGTCCGGAACTTAATTGTGTGGTTCACTAAGGGTCCATTGCCCTGACAAAAGTGAAGAAGGTCCGAACCCACTGTGGACAACTGTGGCCGGGTTTGTCGAAGATGAGCTTAAAGGCCTTGACAAACTGTTGCAGATCCTGGAGAAGGGCATCCCATGCTCCCACAAAGGAGAGGCCCAGGGCAAGGCCTTTCCATCCAACAGAGAGATCATGAAGGTGGTCTTGACAGAACTGTTGGGAAACAGTGCAGGCTGGAGGGAGAAGTGCATGAAGCATTGGTACATGAACGCTTGGCAATGTTTCGGATCTCCAATGTAGCTGGGGGTGAACTGGAAAATGAATCATGGGTGGAGCTGATATGGCTGGAGGTGCTGAGGTGGTTGCAGGAGGTGAAAAGGCAGCTGAGGCAGGCACTGAGTCTCTCCATGGAGCCCAGCAGGAGTTCCAGACACTGCTGCTGCTGCTGGATTTTCTGTGCTAGGCCGGGAATGGCCTGGAGGCCCGAGATGTCCGCTGGGTCCATGGCCTCAGCAATCTGTTGCGGATGTGGATCCTTAGACTGAGGGGGAGTTGGAACAATCCACAGAGAGAAGCCCTGCAGACCCCCACCATTGGCAGGAGGAGCTGGCAGTAGCAGAGGCCAAAATGGAGCTTTACCAAAGTAGCCCACATTCCCCTTAGGTTGAGCCCTTGGATGCCGGGGTCAGCTAGTCTTAGGTGCAGGCCTTTATGGAGGTGAAGATCCATCGTGAAGAATTTGTTGCAGGCCAGCATGGAGCAGGAAGCGGAGTCAAGACAAGCAGCGGTCAGGACAGGCGGCAGTCAACAGGGTCAGGTTCAGGCTGTGGATAGAGGCAGGCAGTGTACTCACAGTGCCGTGGTGCAGGCAGAATTCAGTCAGAAGTGGAAGCAGGCAGTGGTCAGAGGCATGCGGATGTCAAGCGGCGTCGAGGTCCAAGGTCAAGCCAGAAGTCCAGTCCAAGTTGATGCCAGAAGCCTGGTCTGAAGTCAAAGCCAGAAGTCCAGTCCGAAGAGATGAGGAATGAAGAGGAATGAAGAGGAAAGAGGAGGTCGAGAGACCACAGGAGCAAGACAAGGTGCTGAAGACAGATGACAGAAAGACTGACCATGAAGACAGGGACTCAGGAGACAAGAACTGTCAAGGAATCAGGAAAGGGACACAGGAGCATAGGAACAACACATAGCGGAAACCAGGAGTGTGAGGCAAAGCAGTACTCCAGGAAGAGTCGGCCTATTGCCGAGGCACTGGAGAGGCATCCAAGGCAGGTTTAAAGAGTGCAGGAATCCTGACATCATCGGCGGGCACCTCTCTGGATTGCCTGCCACTGGCCCTTTAAGTTCAGCGTGGGTGTCACGCAAGCGCTAGGGGAGTCGTGGCCTAGAGTCGGTGGCGTTCTGCCATGAATGGTGGAGCGTGAGGTCATGCCGGGTGAGGAAGCCAGAGTCGAAGGTATCTCTGGGGAAGCCCTGCGACGGAAGTAAGAGCGGCGGCTTGCAGGAGGGATATATATACTTTTTTTTCCAGGCAAAGGTAGCATTCCTGGTGGCATGGAGAGGTCATGCATTGCCAGATTCATTAAGATTACTATCCAATCCAATTCACTTCAAGAAATCCTTAAAAACCCACCTGTTTCAGATTGCTTTCAAAATTACTTCAAATAAACATTAATCACTTTACACATCACATAACCATCCACTTTTCAGTTTTCCCCTCATATACCGCTACAATGTAGAAGATGGCACTTATCTTGTTTTTGTTAGGATTTAATAATTTGTGAACTTGTTTTATTGTATTTTTATTTTATTATAAGATTTGTGTAATTTTTAATTATGTTATTTTATTTTTATGATTTGAACACAGTTTTGACTAAACCTTGTTTGGAAAAGCGGTATAGAAGCATTTTTAAATAAATAAATAAATAAATGTTAGGCAAAGAGGATAAGTAGACTTGATTTTCACACAAAGCAAATGCAAAATCCCCAGGTACTTTTAATCTAGGTAGTTTGTAGGCAGTTTCCCTCTAAACATTAACTAGCGCCTCCTTGGCAGCGCGACCCCCTCATTTAAATATTCGATCGTGCACCCAGGAGAGGTGGCTGGGTGCATGTTAGGAAAACGGGAGCTGAGCACCCATTTTCCACCCAGATTTATTGCATCGGCCCCTTAGTTACTACAGACATGTACACTCCATGGAGTAAGCGCAGTCAGTTGCTACCGACATCTATACCCCATCAGTTATGCTCGGTCAGTTACTACAGGTATGTAATGTTTCTACAATTCTATTATCTGAAGTGTTAATGGCACAGCAACACTCTTGGTGCACCTTGATAAACCTCAGAAGAGATTTCTTGCCGAAGTTTCGTGAGGTTACCTGGCTGAGGTCGTTCTCCAGCTCCAGTTGCCTCCTCTCCGTTTGACTTCGGACAAACTCCCATCGCTGATTCATCTGCTGCAAGCTGGCCTGCAGCACCTCCGCATTATCCCCGAGGCTGGCCTGCAGCAGCCCCTGACCCACCTCACTCACCGACGCCACGGTCCGTGCGTGGGACATGACGTCGTTCCTCAGCACCTGTCAGACACAGCCCCAAACACTGTCAGGTTCCCCATATTCCTGCCAGACCTCCAGAGCAAGGTGCTAGCTCCAATGGCAAATCAAAAGCATAGGGGCACTAGGGAACTGCTGAAAACGTTCACTGTCACAGTGGGAAAAGCACTGACTGAGAACTCCCGTGCCTCATAGCTGGAATGACTGTCTCCGAGGGGGGGAGAATCCTACCGCTCTGTCTCCGTGCAGATGTAAAGATTAAAGGAAAACTCTAAAGCTCAGATCACTTGCATGATCTTTAGGAGAACACTTACATAATTTTCTTTTTTTAAATATCAGGGAAGTAAATCCTTGGGAAAATGCTGTGCAATTTTTTTTTTTTTATGGTCCCATAGTTCTTATTTTTTTTTTTTCTTCCATCTCAGCTGGAATCAGGCCTGGGATCCTGGTGCCGTGTACCTTCATTCGCATCTACTCGGGGATTTTCCTCCCCTGTTTTAACGGAGCCTTTCTCCCACCAGAAACCGGGAGCCAAGCATCAGGGCTCCTTCCAGGATCTTCTGGCCATGGGTTTTGGGGGCCGCCAGGTGTGGTCCTTAACGATGACTATGACTCCCCTTCCCCCCCCCCCCCTTCCCTCAGGGGCTGTGAACACTACTTCTGCAGCAGCCCCAACCAACCCGGTAAGATCTCATCTGGTACCTAAAGCTGGGAGCTTTCGCATGGCAGGGTGCAGTTCTGCCACCGAGCCACCAGGCGGCCTCCAGCTGCACTCTCTCACACTAATTCTGCACTGTGTCTGCCCAATTTCACCCTTGCTTTGAGTATGAGCCCTGGTGCAAAAGCTTCTAACAAAAAAGCCCAGGACCAACAAGGTAAGCAAGGAAATGCCAGGGGCGAGCGGGGGGAAATGCACGGGTGGGCTGTGCACCCCTGCTGGTCTAAGGCTGGAGAGGAAACGCCCTGCACCTTGGGTGGGTGCTTCGGGGTGAGCGTGGTGGTGAGGATTGGTTTAAACAGCAGCAGGGTGCTGAGAGTGTGACTAGCACAGAGAGCTGGGTACCCCCCTGAGACCCTTACTGCCACCACTGTACAGATACAGATCAAAGACCGTCTCTGCTCCATGGAGTTTACTACCTAGTCAAGACAAAAGAGAATCTGTGGGGAACGCATTTATTGTACAGAAGTGGTTAGGATCTAAAAGCAGCCTCAAAAAGGTGAGTTTTAAGCCTGGATTTGAATATAGTCAGAAAATAGCATGAAACACCGACTCGGGAAGCTTGTTCTAGGCCATACAGTAACAGCAAGTGTGCAGTCAGGAGTTAGCGGTGGAGGACAAGGGCACAGATACGAGCGACCTGAGTGGAGTTCATGAGGAGGAGTGTGTAGGAGAGAGAAGAGAAGACAGGTAAGGAGGAGCCACAGAGGGATAGGAAGAGAAGCCTGAACTGTATGCGGAAGCCAATGCAGTGACTTGAGAAGGGAGTTACATGCAGAAGGAAGATAAATCTTGCAGCCGAATTCTGAAGAAAAGAAAGATGGTTCTGAAGGAGGTGATACGAGAGAAGATGAGTGTTTTGGAAGAATGGCCAGAAAAGAAGGAATTTAGCGATGTTACAGAGGAAAAAATGATAGGCTTACCAGAGTTTGTATGTGCATAATGAAGGAGAGATAGCCAAGATGACCTGAATGTTAAGGGCTGAGGGATGGGGGGAAGTGGATTTGGGGGAAATAAGAACTTCCATCTTGGCCATGTTAAGATTAAGGTGGTGGTGGGACATCCAGGCAGCAACGTCAGACAAGCAGGCTGAGATCTGGGACTGGATTCTCCCTGCTGTCAATAGGAAAGTCACAAAAATTCTCTGTACTTAGTCTCCCTCAAAACACGCACACCCAGAAACACACATGCACACACACACACCCACCCAGACACAAAAATACACCGCATATAAAGAAATATATACAAACACAAATAGATACCATCTACTGTATAACACACAACCAGAAATGCATGTACATACACCAAACACATTAATATACCCCATATAAAGAATATATAAACAAAACACATACAGATATACATCTACTGTGCACACACACCCAGAAACACATACACACACACACTGGACACAGAAATATATCCATACAAAAAAATACATACAAAAACACATACAGATATACATCTATTTATACATGCAGCCAGAAACACACACACACCCAACACGTAAATATACCCATAAAAAGAAATACATACAAAAACATACAGATACACAATACTATCTATATACACATACCCGAACAGAGACTAATAACCCATATAAAACATATATACAAAAACACAACCAGATACACATCTACTATAAACACCCACCCAGAAACACATACACACACACTCGGACATAGAAATACACCCATATAAGAAATACATATAAAACATATACAAATACACATCTATTGTATACACTCACCCAGACACAGACATATACCTATATAAAGAAATGCACAAAAAGACACAGAGATACACATCTATATATACATATTCCCAGAAACACATGCACACACACCTGGACAGAGAAATATACCCTTATAAAGAAATATATACAAAAAAACCACATACAGATACACATTGACAGGGAACACACCCAAAAAACACATGCACACATACACACCCTGACACAGAAATATACCCACATACAGAAATACATACCGATACAAATATACTGTATACACACACCCAGAAACACAAGCACACATACCCTGATACAGAAATATACCCGGATAAAGAAATACAAACAAAAACACATACAGATACACATCTACTGTGCACACATACCCAGAAACACATGCACCAGGTGGTGAATTCTATATTTGGTGAAGGTCTGTCTGTGTTTTGCATGTGGGATCAAGGTGAGGTGTTCTGCTAGCAGGTAGTTTCTGTGTCAGTCTCTTAGCAGTTCAACTTTTTCTGTTTTCCAATTTGCACTTCCTAGTACAAGGTTGTATTATGTTCTAGAACGGTGAGCAAATGTGTGAGTCTGAGATGGAGCATATGTGTGAGTGAGCATGAGTGTGAGCATGAGAGAGTGCATCTGTATGAGAATGAACATATTAGAGAGTGTGTGTTTATTTTAACTTTATGGTCTCTTTATTTTGTATTTGGTGAGGGTTTATGTTTTGCATGTGTGACTGAGTTGAGGCATTCTGCAAGTGTGTAGTTCTCTATAGGGATCTATATTAGCCTGGCTTGTTCTGTTTTCCTAATTGGAGGTGTATAGGAAAATTAGTTCCTACCTGCTAATTTTTGTTCCTGGAATACCACGGTTCAGTCCAGACTCCTGGGATATTGCCTCCCTTCCAGTAGATGGAGACAGAGGAAAGTTTCACTGGCACTGGCATATAACCCAGAGTACCACCTGCAGTTGCTCACTATTGACCTGTACCCAAGCTAAGATTATTCTCACAACAATCCTAATAAACATGCAAATTATTTAGAACCAAAACGAGCAAGGGTAAAGAGGATAAATCTCTTTACTTCGTAACTCCCAACCAGGAAAACAAACATGAAATCCATAGTAGCTCTGCAGCCTATATACAATAGACCCTTGACGGAACGAGCGGACTTTCCCCCCCCCCCCTTCCCCCCACGCAGGGTGGGTGTCTGGACTGATCCATGGTATTCCAGGAACAAAAATTAGCAGGTAAGAACCAATTTGCCTTTCCTGTTCATACCCAGATCAGTCCAGACTCCTGGAATGTACCCAAGCTTCCCTAAATAGGGTGGGACTGCGAGAGTTCTGCTTGAGAACACTCTCACCAAAGCCCATGGCCTCTGGGGCCTGGATATCCAACTAGTAATGTCTGGCGAAAGTGTGCAGTGAAAGTAGCTGCCTGACAAATTACCTGCTGCGAAACCAGATGCACTCAGCCCAAGAAGTCGCCTGTGATTGAACTGAATGAGCCCTTAATCCCACCGGAACAGAGCGTCCTTTACAGATATAAGCCGAGCTTATTGCTTCCATCAACCATCGTGCTATTTTTAGATTTTGAAGCCTTCTGCCCCCTTCTTCGGGCCACTCCACAACACAAAAAGATGGTCAGAAACCCCAAAGTCATTAATAACCTTGAGGTAACGCAACAAAGCCCGTTTCACATCCAAGCATCGCAGATCTTTAGTGTGTGGAGCCGATGCATCCAAATCCGGGAAAGCAGGCAACTCCATGGTCTGGTTCACATGAAACGTGGATACCAACCTTCGGGAGAAAGGAAGGCACCATTCTCAAATAAATCCCAGAATCCAAAAATCCTCAGGAAAGGCTCCCTACATGACACAGCCTACAGCTCCGAATACTGCAGGATGAAACAAATGGCCACCAGAAACACCACTTTAACGTGAGATCCTTCACTGTTGCCTTTCTCAAAGGTTCAAAAGGAGCCCCATATATTCCTCTGAGGACTAAATTTAGGTTCCATGGAAGGACATATTTTCCGCAGTGGAGGATGCAGATGCTTCGCCCCCATGGAGGAAGCAAACCACATCCAAGTGAGCAGCCGGCACTCCACACACTTTGCTCGAAGATAGCCTAAGGCCGCAACTTGCACCTTAAGAAAGCTAAAGGCCAAACCTTTCTACAAACCCTCCTGCAAGAAAGCCAAGACGTGAGGATATTGAGGCTTGAGTGGGAAAACTACTCCTCTGGCCGGTGCACCAAGACTCGAAATTCTTCCAGACTCTGACATTGATAAAGAAGCGGAAGACCTTGCTAGCCTGTATCAAAGTGGAAATGACATCTTCCAGATATCCTTTATCTCTCAGTCACCGCCTCTCAAAAGCCAGGATGCAAGACAAAAGTGATCCGCCCATCTGAAAATATTGGGCCCCTGCCATAGAAGGTTCAGCAAATGATGGAGCCCACAGTGAGCTGTCGAGTGCCAAGTTCACCAGATCCGCAAACCAAGGGTGCCATCGGCCACTCTGGTGCCACAGCCAGAATTACATCTACGGGGAAATTTTCTATTTGCCTTATCAGCTTCCCACTAGGGGGCCATGGAGGAAAAAACATACAGCAGAATTCCCTGGGGCCATGGTAGAACCAGAGCATCTATGCCCTCTGCTCTGTGCTCTCTTTTGCGACTGAAAAACTGAGGTACCTTGGCATTCGTCCGCAAACACTATCAGGTCCAAGCTGGGAGTACGCCACTGGTGACGTATGAGAGCCATTGCCTCTTCCAACAGCTCCCCACTCCCTGTGGTCCATGTTCTGCCGGCTGAGGAAATCCGCCTGTACATTGTCCACTCCAGCAATGTGAGACACTGCAAGCATTGCTAAATGCCTGCTCCACCCAGAAAAACAAGTCATGAGCTTCCTGGGCTACTGCCCAACTCCTGGTTCCCCCTTGCCAGTTGGAGTAAGCCACTGTGGTCATGTTGTCTGACAATATGCTAACTAAGCGGCTGCTCGAGAGAGGCAGAAAAACAAGTAATGTATACCACACTGCCCTCTTCTCTAGACGATTGATAGACCAGGATTTCTCTTCCATAGACCACTGCCCCTAGGCCGACTGATTCTGGCCCACTGCACTCCAGCCGGACAGCCTGTCATCGGTGGTAACTACCACCAAGTCTGGAACCTCCAAGTCCACTCCGCAGCTGAGATGTTCTTGACCAAGCCACCTGGAAGGCTCCTCGAGCAATAAAGGAAGGTGAAATTGCTCCGACATTGGATCCCAACACAAGAGGAGGGACCACTGCAGAGGCCTCATATGAGCAGAGGCCCAAGGGATCAGCTCCAATGTTGAGGCTATAGAGCCCAACACCTGAAGATATCCCAGATTTTGTGAATCACTGCATCCAACAGCTTGCGCACTTGCTCTGTAGTTTGAGAATACGAGCATCTGTAGGAACACCTTCCCCACTGCTCCAAAGACAAGAGGCTCTAGGGGCTCAAGCTCTAGGGGCTTGAGCCCCTAGAGCTTCTGACTTTGCTCGAATGAGCCAGTCATCCAGATATGGATGAACCAAGACGCCGTTGTTCCTGAGCGCTGTTGCCAGCACAACCATCGCCTTGGTAAAAGTGTGCAGCGCTGTGGCCAGCCTGAATGGAAGGGCACAAAACTGAAAATATTTCCAGAGAACCATGAAGCGCAGAAACCGCTGGTGTTCTGGGCATATTGGAATTTGTAGATACGCTTAAGTCTAGAGAAGCCAGGACTTCTCCCTGTGCACTGCTGAAATCACCGACCACAGAGTCTCCATGTGGGAATCGAGGAACCCAGAGAGCCACATTCACCTTTTTCATATCTAACATTGAACAGAAGGACCCTTCCTTCTTCGGGACCATGAAGTAAATGGATTACCTTCCTGTCCTTTGTTCCCCCACAGGAATGGGAAGTATGGCTCCCAGCTCTTGTAACCAATCCACAGTTCCTTGAACCACCTTCCCCTTGCAGCCTGGAGCACAGGAGGAAACCATAAACAAGTCTCAGAGCAGGCAAGAGAATTCTAACGTATAGCCGTCTCTTATCACAGTGAGGACCCACTGGTCTGTTGTGATTTTGGTCCACTCCTCATAAAACCAAATCAGATGACGTCCCACATGAGGGAGAGAGGAGTGGACCAATGTCGCTTCATTGCGAGGACATTGCTCTATCTACAATGATAAGGTCATACAATGCGTCCACAACATAGGCCGCTGCTGCCCCAGGCAGTCCGCTTGTTAGCCTCAGATGGAGAACTGTTGCACACCGCAGCATGAAATGCCAAGGGCAGACACCTCAAAAATCTTCTTGAGGTGACTCTCCAACTTATTGTCTTGCATATCCTTCAGCGCTGCTGAGCCTGCTACAGGAATGGTGGTCTTCTTAGTGACCACCGACACTAATGTGTCCACCTTAGGAAGTGCCAACAACTCGGGTGTGTCCTCTTGGCAATTGGGTTCAGCTTAGCCATCACCCGCCTGACCTTAAGGCCCATCTCTGGAGTGTCCCACTCCTGGACCACCAGCTATTTAACCGACTTGTGAAAGAGGGAAGGCCTTTCGCTGGACCCCTGAGGCCATCCGTGACTAGGTCCACACCCTCCTGATCTGACTTCTCTTAAGGAATCTTGATTCCCAACTCCCGAGAACTTGAGAGGATCAAGGGCCACAACTCTTCCTTCCACAAAAGATGCACCACCTTCGGGTCATCCCCTTCTGCCACCAGCACCTGGTCAAAATTTTCATATGGATCTTGACTATCCGAGCTGTTATCAGGCCCTGCCGGGTCCTTGCCAGTGCTAGCCGGGTCCAGAATCACAGGCCACTGTGGAATTGTGCCCTCCAATCAGAGTTGAGATCTGGACCGCCTGGAGGAATCCTCAACCCGAGGACCCTGGGCGTCTTTCGCGGCACCATACCACCTGACCACCCAGGTCTCTTGCCCAGCTGTGGCCCGCCAGGCCTCTCTGAGACCTTCCCAGCATTCTAGTGTGCCAAATATGCCTCATGCATAGGCAAAATAAACTCAGAAGAGAATGGGGGTGGGGTCCCCGAGCCCTTGACCAGGAGAGCCCCCCCCCCCCCGAGCCATCTGAATCTGCCTCCCTATGGGGAACCGAGTCTCGCCTCACCAGAGACAGTGGGGAGGAAGGTCTTCACTCCCTCGAAATAGCCCAGGTAAGCCATCGGCACCCGAAAACATGGCCGTCTTTCCCATGCTCGGCAGGGAGGGGTGGCTGAGTTCAAAGGCGCTCCCGCGGCCCGAGCACTGCTTTGGTTGCCACTCCGACGTGGCGTTTGATGGCCCTGACCTGCTCTCTCCACCAGAGAGGCAGCAGGAACACAGTCCGGTGCGGAACAACCGGCGCGAGCATCACCGCATGAGCGACATGCACTGCTGCGCACCATTACCAGCCGAACGCCGCTCCGCTTGCAACAAGGCCAGACCACGTGTCCCAAAGCAGCACTGCCGCCACGCACAGGGAACTAAAGTAATCACCTGCTGCCCGAGAACTCAACTCTGAGCAGCCCAAACGCAGCCTTCCAGCACCTCTTCCCCTGCCTGCAATTAAGCCATTTCTTTTTTTTTTTTAAACTTTAATCGGACAGAGGAAGGTCAGAAAAAAGGCCACAACCCTGTTGTAGAGCTTCCGGATTCCACCTGTTCTCCTGTGGGGGAGGAGGAGGTAGCAGGCCTCACCAGTCCCCGACCCCTGCTCATTTCCCTCACCTCCAGGAGGGAGAGCCCCACCAGGGCCTAACAACATCCTGGGAGGGGATCTAATAAAAATCTTCGTTCTCTTCTCCCTCTTTTTTGTTTTTCAGACTGTAGGGATTGCACCTCTACCACTTGCTGGAGACAGAGAAATACTGAGCTACTCCGGGTTACATGCCAGTGCCAGTGCAACTTCCTCTGTCTCCATCTGCTGGAAGGGAGGCATAATCCCAGGAGTATGGACTGAACCGGGTATGAAAAGAAATGGTGATTTACGGCCTGGTGTAATATTTGCAATGTTGCTTTTTCATAGTTAGGTTTGCATGCCGGCACTTAGCGTACACACCCACACATAAACACATGCATAAACACACACATGCCCAGAGACAGAAATATGCAAACAGAAATACATACACAAATATATACAGACCCAAAAATATATACAAACTCATGAAGACATATACCTTCCGAAATCTGATGATGCCACAGCTCCTAAAAGGATCAGTCTGAGCTAGATGCCCTGATAACTGTAGCTCTTACCACCAGACATGCTTAAAGCATGTAGCTAACAGGTGCTCCTGTTCTGACTTCTAGAGAGATGCAGCAGGCATGAAGGACGCTATGGGGAATTATTTTTTTCTGTTCAAACTACTTATTCACGCACCATGGATAGCAGCTTTATCAGGCAGCAGTTTTATGTCTGGAACCATAAAATTGCAGGTCAACAAGTGTCTAGTGTCTCTGTGTGCCTCAGGGTCAAATTTATAGTCACCAAGGGTCACACAGAGGGTCAGTGACAGAGCTGGGATTAGAACTGAGGCACAGGAGGATAAAGTGACTCACCCAGGGTCACACAGAGAGTCAGTGACAGAGCTGGGATTAGAACTGAGGCACAGGAGGATAAAGTGACTCACCCAGGGTCACACAGAGAGACAGTGACAGAGCTGGGATTAGAGCTGAGGCACAGGGGGATAAAGTGACTCACCCAGGGTCACACAGAGGGTCAGTGACAGAGCTGGGATTAGAAATGAGGCACAGAGGGATAAAGTGACTCACCCAGGGTCACACAGAGAGACAGTGACAGAGCTGGGATTAGAGCTGAGGCACAGGGGGATAAAGTGACTCACCCAGGGTCACACAGAGTCAGTGACAGAGCTGGGATTAGAGCTGAGGTACAGGGAGATAAAGTGACTCACCCAGGGTCACACAGAGAGACAGTGTCAGAGCTGGGATTAGAACTGAGGCACAGGGGGATAAAGTGACTCACCCAGGGTCACACAGAGAGTCAGTGTCAGAGCTGGATTAGAACTGAGGCACAGGGAGATAAAGTGACTCACCCAGGGTCACACAGAGAGTCAGTGACAGAGCTGGGATTAGAACTGAGGCACAGGGAGATAAAGTGACTCACCCAGGGTCACACAGAGTCAGTGACAGAGCGGGGATTAGAGCTGAGGCACAGGGGGATAAAGTGACTCACCCAGTCACACAGAGAGACAGTGACAGAGCTGGGATTAGAGCTGAGGCACAGGGGGATAAAGTGACTCACCCAGGGTCACACAGAGAGTCAGTGACAGAGCTGGGATTAGAACTGAGGCACAGGGAGATAAAGTAACTCACCCAGGGTCACACAGAGAGTCAGTGACAGAGCTGGGATTAGAACTGAGGCACAGGGAGATAAAGTAACTCACCCAGGGTCACAAAGAGAGTCAGTGACAGAGCTGGGATTAGAACTGAGGCACAGGAGGATAAAGTAGCTCACCCAGGGTCACACAGAGAATCAGTGACAGAGCTGGGATTAGAACTGAGGCACAGGGGGATAAAGTGACTCACCCAGGGTCACACAGAGAGTCAGTGACAGAGCTGGGATTAGAACTGAGGCACAGGAGGATAAAGTGACTCACCCAGGGTCACACAGAGAGACAGTGTCAGAGCTGGGATTAGAACTGAGGCACAGGGGGATAAAGTGACTCACCCAGGGTCACACAGAGAGTCAGTGACAGAGCTGGGATTAGAACTGAGGCACAGGAGGATAAAGTGACTCACACAGGGTCCCACAGAGAGTCAGTGACAGAGCTGGGATTAGAACTGAGGCACAGGAGGATAAAGTGACTCACACAGGGTCACACAGAGAGTCAGTGACAGAGCTGGGATTAGAGTTGAGCACAGGGGGATAAAGTGACTCACCCAGTCACACAGAGAGACAGTGCAGAGCTGGGATTAGAACTGAGGCACAGGGGATAAAGTGACTCACACAGGGTCACAGAGAGTCAGTGACAGAGCTGGGATTAGAGTGAGGCACAGGGAGATAAAGTGACTCACCAGGGTCCACAGAGAGTCAGTGACAGAGCTGGGATTAGAACTGAGGCACAGGAGGATAAAGTGACTCACACAGGGTCACACAGAGAGTCAGTGACAGCTGGGATTAGAACTGAGGCACAGGGGATAAAGTGACTCACCCAGTCCACAGAGAGACAGTGACAGAGCTGGGATTAGAACTGAGGCACAGAGGATAAAGTGACTCACACAGGGTCCCACAGAGAGTCAGTGTCAGAGCTGGGATTAGAACTGAGGCACAGGGGATAAAGTGACTCACCCAGGGTCACACAGAGAGTCAGTGTCAGAGCTGGGATTAGAACTGAGGCACAGAGGATAAAGTGACTCACCAGTCCACAGAGAGTCAGTGACAGAGCTGGGATTAGAACTGAGGCACAGAGAGATAAAGTGACTCACACAGGGTCCCAGAGAGTCAGTGACAGAGCTGGGATTAGAACTGAGGCACAGGAGGATAAAGTGACTCACACAGGGTCACACAGAGAGTCAGTGACAGAGCTGGGATTAGAACTGAGGCACAGGAGGATAAAGTGACTCACACAGGGACCACAAGAGTCAGTGACAGAGCTGGGATTAGAACTGAGGCACAGGGATAAAGTGACTCACCAGGGTCCCACAAGAGTCAGTGACAGAGCTGGGATTAGAACTGAGGCACAGGGGATAAAGTGACTCACCCAGGGTCACACAGAGATCGTGACAGAACTGGGATTAGAACTGAGGCACAGGGAGATAAAGTGACTCACCCAGGGTCACACAGAGAGTCAGCGACAGAGCTGGGATTAGAACTGAGGCACAGGAGGATAAAGTGACTCACGCAGGGTCCCACAGAGAGTCAGTGACAGAGCTGGGATTAGAACTGAGGCACAGGGGGATAAAGTGACTCACCCAGGGTCCCACAGAGAGTCAGTGACAGAGCTGGGATTAGAACTGAGGCACAGGGGATAAAGTGACTCACACAGGGTCCCACAGAGAGTCAGTGACAGAGCTGGGATTAGAACTGAGGCACAGGAGGATAAAGTGACTCACCCAGGGTCACACAGAGAGTCAGTGACAGAGCTGGGATTAGAACTGAGGACAGGGAGATAAAGTGACTCACCCAGGGTCACACAGAGTCAGTGACAGAGCTGGGATTAGAGCTGAGGCACAGGGGGATAAAGTGACTCACCCAGTCACACGAGAGGACAGTGACAGAGCTGGGATTAGAGCTGAGGCACAGGGGGATAAAGTGACTCACCCAGGGTCACACAGAGAGTCAGTGACAGAGCTGGGATTAGAACTGAGGCACAGGGGGATAAAGTGACTCACCCGGTCACACAGAGAGACAGTGACAGAGCTGGGATTAGAACTGAGGCACAGAGGATAAAGTGACTCACACAGGGTCCCACATAGAGTCAGTGACAGAGCTGGGATTGAACTGAGGCACCGGAGGATAAAGTGACTCACACAGGGTCACACAGAGAGTCAGTGTCAGAGCTGGGATTAGAACTGAGGCACAGGGGGATAAAGTGACTCACCCAGTCACACAGAGAGTCAGTGTCAGAGCTGGGATTACAGCTGAGGCACAGGGGGATAAAGTGACTCACCCAGGGTCACACAGAGTCAGTGACAGAGCTGGGATTAGACTGAGGCACAGGGGGATAAGTGACTCACCCAGGGTCCACAGAGAGTCAGTGACAAGCTGGATTACAGCTAGGCACAGGGGGATAGTGACTCACCCAGGTCACACAGAGAGTCAGTGACAGAGCTGGGATTAGAACTGAGGCACAGGGGGATAAGTGACTCACCCAGGGTCAACAGAGAGTCAGTGACAGAGCTGGGATTAGAACTGAGGCACAGGGGGATAAAGTGACTCACACAGGGTCCCACAGAGAGTCAGTGACAGAGCTGGGATTAGAGTTGAGACACAGGGGATAAAGGGACTCACCCAGGGTCCCACAAAGTGACTAGTAGAAGAGAAAGTCACATCTCAGCATGTCTTTAATACAATAACACTCCACACTAATTAGCAGTAACACTCAGTCAGTAAATCCTACCTTGTGCTTTGCCAGTTCAATCTCACAGCTCTGCAAGTCAATGCTGACCATCCTCTGCCCTGCAGCTGGTCAGCAGCATGCGACAACCACTGCAGCTGCTCCTCTAAACTGGTTCTGGAACTGGCCGAGACCCAGGAGCGCCGCTTCCAGCTGGTGCTGTGAAGAGGAGTACAGAGCTGAAGGGAGAATTTCTTTCTGAGCCAGAGTCCTCCCAGGGGACGGAGAAGCCTCTCCTCTGAGGTGTCCCTGCTTGGCTGATCCCCCCTCAGCCCCCTGCCTCTCACCTCCCCTGTCTGGCTCCTGCAATGTTTTATTATCCTGAAGGCATTGATGGGACAGGAACAAAACTGCTCCTTTCAGGGTCCTAAAGAAGGGGAGGATCATGCACGGCAGCGGCATTATCGAGACTGTATTAACCTAATTCCCTTATTCTCTGACAAACTAGGGCTTGCAGTTCATGCCCGCCCTGTGGGAGGCGTCCCTCTGGCCTGCGGCAGTGACGGCGCGTCAGTTTCCGCCTGTGGGCATCCACAGGGAAGAGGCGGCATGGCTGCCGTGGGCCGGACAGAAGCCCTCTCCCTCCCCAGGTTTCTCATCAGGAACTGCCCTGT
>NC_042616.1:814450016-814577907 GCF_901001135.1 Rhinatrema bivittatum | reverse complement strand
CATTAACCCATGTCTTTCTGTATGTTCTGTGATTTTGATCTTTAGAACACTTTCCACTATTTTTCCTGGCACTGAAGTCAGGCTAACCGGTCTGTAGTTTCCCGGATCGCTCCTGGAGCCCTTTTTAAATATTGGGGTTATATTAGCCACCCTCCAGTCTTCAAGTACAATGGATGATTTTAATGATAGGTTATAAATTTAACTAATAGATCTGAAATTTCATTTTTGAATTCCTTCAGAACTCTGGGGTGTATACCATCTGGTGCAGGTAATTTATTACTCTTCAGTTTGTCAATCAGACCTACCACATCTTCTAAGTTCACCGTGATTCCAGCCTCAACCATGATGCTCCTGTTCCCAGCTCACCCTCCCCTGAAGGTCAAGAGTCTATAAGCCAGTTCCCAGGGTACCTGTTAGGGGCACTGCTTTTTGCTTTCTTAAGGGATAATTTCCAAACTGCTTGCATTGCTGCCGTGTCCACAGGTATTTTCTTCTTGCAGGATCTGCACGGACACTTTCATTTTGAAATATGCCACAGGGACAAGTACACACTGACATTTGCACCAGCTTTTCCTGCCCAGCTAGATGGCTTTTGCGAACTACACTTTCTAGGATCAATCTATCTGGAAATAACATTAGAATTTGTCCGGCACCATGCATCCAAGAGTAATAGGAGGCTTTCCAGACAGACACTTTCTGCTCCACAGATAGAGAAGAGGCCACAAACAGATATTAGCAGTCCTGTTCCAGGTGGGGGTAGCTGTAAAGCAGAAGAGCTGTGAGAAGAGGCTAGCGCTATCACTGCGCCAGGCAGAGCTGCGTGAGGTAGCGCACGGCTGGGACTCTCCCTTACCTTGTGCTCCGAGAGCTGTTGCTTGATGTCCTCCTGGCTCAGGGATGAATCCACATGCTTCTCCAGGGTCATTTCCACTTCTTCCATCCAATCTAGAAGGAGCCGCTGGGACTCGCTGAACTACAACAAACAAGTGTAAAGTATGACAGCAGGCAAGAGTGTAACATATAGTAGAGATGTGTGGAGACCAAAAATGTGTTTTGGATTCATTCATTCATTCATTCATTCATTCATTCATTCATTTTGTACGTAACATTCATTTGTTAGCTTCATCTCAGATGGAAAAAAATGATTTGTTTGTTTGTTCAATTTATATTTTCATTGTACACTGAAGTCAATGGGGGAGGGCGGGAGGCAATCTTTAGGCCCCGCTGACTTCACTTCACTGTTCAACAAAAAATGGTCTGGGGCCTGGACCTGATGCCAGAGCCCAATCTGAGGCTGAGTCCTGTTGCAGAGACCCAGGTCCAACACCGGGGCCTGGCCCGAGGCTGGACTCCGTCACCGAGGCCTGGGCCTAGGCCCAATTCAATACCAGGTCCTGGATCCCATCACCAAGGCTCGGGCTTCATGCTGGGGGGCCAGGCCTAAGGCCAGGTCATGTTGTCAAGGACCAGGCTTGGGGCCCAGAACTGATGCTGAGGCCCTGGCCCAGGGCTAGGCTCAGGCTCAGGAACAGGCCTTTCCTTTTGCGATCTCCAAAACATTATTCCAGCCATTGGAAGGACATGTTGTAGAGACACCACTGCAACATTGTTCTCCTGAGTGGGTCAGAAGCTATTTCCTGCTCATTTTATTGAGAACAAACCAAAAAGTCTCATTTCTCAAGTTTTATGCATTTGTTTCAAACAAATGCACATCTCTGATACACAGACCTCCGTCACAGACAGAAGAAATGCACAGAGAGTCAATGGAGGATATTTACAAAATTGCTATGAAAATGGAGGTGGATTTCAATCTGTCGAATGTTGATTGGGACATCCCAGAAGCAGGGGCCTCCTGGATTCTCTGCGGGGAGAACTGTTCTGTCAACTGGTAACTGAACTCATGGGGGGGGGTGATACTGGGTCTGGTGCTTACCAACGGGGACAGGAACTCTGATTTTTGTGATCCTCGATCAGCTGGGATCCAGTCATGTCCGGATGGTGAGGTTCAATGCTTGAGTGCAGAGATGAAGGTTCACTCAAAAGGCGAGGGGCCTAGACTTTAGGAAAACTAATTTTCTTAAAATAGGGAAGTAGGCTGGATGGGAAAATCGAAGAGGAAGTAGAAGGGCAGAGGGCAAAACTGAAAGGAGGTATCATCAGGGCCTAACTTTTTTGTTAGGAAAGTAAATAAAGGGAAGAAGAAAAAGAGGCCTTTAGAGTTTTTGAAAGAAGTAGCTGTTAAGGTAAGGAGAAAAGGTTTCATAAACTACAAGAGATCATGATAATATCTGGGAAACTAGTCAGAAATGCAAAATTAAAATGGAAGAAAAAAATAGCAAATACAGTAAAACAGGGGACAAGACTTTTTTTTAGGTCTGTTAGTGATAGGAGGTAGTGCAAAAGTGGCATTGAGAGACTCAGAGGTGAAGGGGAGGAATATGGAAGGCTGATGAGGGAAAAGCAAAATTTCTTAACAGATATTTCTGTTCAGTGTTCACTGTGGAAGGGCCTGGAGCAGGACCACATAAAACAACACAAATAAGACTGGGAGTGAGGTAAACCTCAATGGATTTTCAGAACAGTGTGTTCGCGAGGAGGTAACGAAATTTACAGTAGATAAGGCGATGAGGCCGGATGGGATACATCCGAGGGTACTAAGGGAACTTGGAGATGTCCTGGCAGCTGCGCCGGTGACCTTTTCGATGCTTCTTTAGAGTTGGGAGCAGTGGTGTATTAAGGGGAACCGGCGATTACTGGGCGTGAGGATAGAGGAGTGAACCTTGGGGGGGTGCCAAAGGAAGCGTCCAGCCTGGGTGCCAAATACTTTACATCCACCACTGCTTGGGACCAGTTCCGGAGGACTGGAGATGGGCGGATTTGCTTCCTATTCATAAAAGTGGAAGTGAGGAGGAGGCTGGGAAGTACAGGCCGGTCAGCCTGACCTCTGTGGGGAGCAAACTAATGGAACTGTTGCTAGATTAAAGGATACTGCAGCTTCTTGAATTCATTGGATTTCAAGATCCAGAGCAGCATGGTTTCATCTTCTCTGATGAATCTGATCAACTTCTCTGATGCACTGACCAGTGAGTTGGATCAAGTGAGAGCATTAGATGTAGTGTATTTGGATTTCAGTAAGGCCTTTGATACTGTTCCGCATCGGCAACTCATACATACATTTAGCGCCCTTGATGTGCTCCCTAAAATGACTGGACTGGGTTAGAAACTGATTGCGTAACAGGTGACAAAGGGCAGTGGTACATGTCCTTCACTCTGAGGAGTGAGGCGTAACCAGCTTCAGGAATTGGTCCTTTTCAACAATTGTGTGAGCGGCACTGTGGAAGGACAGTCAAGAAAGGTTGGTCTTTTTGCTGATAATGCCAAAACCTGCAACAAGGTGGACAATCATAACGGTGTGGAAAATATGAGGAGGGATCTCGCATGGCTCAAGAATGATCTAGGGTCTGGCAGCTGAGATTTAATGCTAAAAAAAAAAATATGCAGGGTTCTGCATAGGGAAAGTCATTTTAAAACGAGCATGCGGGAGCCTGTGTATGTGCGTGCAAGCGGGCAGACTCATGAATTTTACCTAATATTAAATGGTGACACAAACAAGTGTAGTTCGGGTATCTTCCTTAGGACTCTGTCGGCTTTGATGTGCGCAGGTAAGTATTATTTTTATTTATTTATTTATTTATTTATTTTATATACCGACGTTCGATCGAGATATCACATCGGTTTCCAGATAACTAAAAGAATAGGGTAGTAACAGCCCTATTTTACATTATAACATTGTAATAAATTAATAAATTATAACATTGTAATAAAATATAACGAATTGTAACAGAATAACAGGATTACATGGAACATTTGATATAGTATATAACATATGTACATAAATGACTTGTTGATGAGGATATTTTAAGGTTAAGGTTGGCAAGGAGGGTTGAAAGGGGGAAGGGGGGGATAGGTGGGAGGAAGGTGGTGCAAGGGAGGGAAGATGGTGGTGCGAGATGCTTGTGTAGGGGGCGTGGTGTGTTGCAGTTGCATTTGGGCAGGTTACGTGTCAGGTGGGAAAGCTTTTAGGAACAGCCATGTTTTGAGGTGTTTTTTGAAACATGCTTGCATGAAGGCCATTCCCAGTGTTACCAGTCAGTCCACCAGTTTGCCCAGTCTATCTCGAGGTCATCAGACCCCTCGGTTTCTTCAGCCTGTACTCCCCCAGTTTACTCAAACACCTCCCCCCAGTTGTTTTAGGCCCAGAAAGAGATTTCTACAGACTTACCCTCATCAAGAGCAGCAGTAAACCGCTGCCTCTCAGCGCGCCCGAGGATCGGGGGCTAGGTCCTCTCCGCGATTCAGCCGCCGGACCGAGGCTCTTACCTCCGAGGGACCACGGAAATCACCTTGGGAATCTCAACTGGGGGAGGGACCCGAGGGTATCACCGCAGGAGAGCGGGGCTCGTCTTCAGGTAAATTTTTCTTCTTAAATTTGGGTTTTTCCTTGAATTTTGGTTCTATGCTCAGAGAGCATGCAGATAGTCCCTAACTGCTATGGAGATGGAAAATACTGAAGAGCTGCACTTCCTGCAAGGTATATGTACTAGGGCTGACGTCAGATTGAAATCTGATCCATCTCCAACTGCTAACAGGAGTACACTACACCCACTGGTCCTGAGTCCATCTGTCTACACGCTAGGAAATATGGATTTATGCGCGTGACTGTTGGGACCCCTCCAAACGATGCCTTAACTCTACCTCTTTTCCCCATGAGTTTGGCTGCTCACGCATGCGCATATACGCACATAATTGGGCCGTTTTAAAATACGAGACACTAGCGCTTGCATAAATGGGCATTTTCACGTAAGCAACTCTTACAATTCACCCCTAAGATTACAAAAACCCTAGGGAGAGGTACAGTATTGGGGATGAAATTCTTCAAAGCAAGAAAGAAGTGCGGGATCTGGGGGTGACTGTGTCTGATGATCTTATGAGAACCAAACAGATGGCTACATCAATGGTAAACCCAGAAAGATGCTTGGCTGAATAGAGAGGGGAATGGTCAGCAGAAAAAGGGAGGTGATGTTGCCCCTGTACAGGTCCCTGGTGAGACCTCACTGGGAATACTGAGTGCAGCTCTGGAGACCGCCTTCAGAAGGATATAAACAGGATGGAGTCGCTCCAGAGGGAGGCTACTGAAATGGTTAGTGGTCTTTGTACTAAAGCATGTAAAGATCTAAACACCCTAGAGAAAAATCGAAATACAGGGAATTTGATAGAGACATTTAAATACCTCCAAGGTTTCCATGCCCAGGAGACAGGTCCCATTCCATGGAAAGGAGGCTCTCAAATGATGAGTCATGGGAGGAGGGTGAAATTGGGTTGACTCAGGAGTAGTCTAAGTAAATCTTTATTTACAGAGAGAGTAGTGGATACAAGGAACAGCCTCTCTGTAGAAGCAGTGGAGACAAGGACAGTATCAGAATCCAAGAAAGCAGAGGGGATCTCTGAAGGAGTAATAGGAATGAAGAAGTGCAAGGGAGATATGAAGCAGAGACCTTCAGATACCTGAAAGGTTTCCTGATGCACGGACTTCAAAACCTTTCCTTGGGAAGAAAACAATAGAACTAGGGGTCACAAAATGAAGCTCCAGGGAGGAAGACTCAGAACCAACGTCAGGAAATATTTCTTCATGGAGAGGGTGGTGGATGCCTGGAAGGCCCTTCCGGAGGAGGTGGTGAAGCAGAAAACAGTGAAGGAATTCAAAGGGGCATGGGATAAATATTGTGGATCCCTAAAGGCAAGAGGACGGGAATGAGAAAAGCGTGCGGGGGTAACTTGCTGGTGTGGCAATTACTACCCTTAGCAGAAGGCATGGAAATAAACTGCCCTTCACCAATATGTCTTGATGCTTTTAATGCAACTGTAACATTGCTCCCTGCTTAGACAGCAGTGGGGAAAAGAGGAATTAGATTCAGATGATAACCGAGGTCCCCGACTTCCACGGTCTGGGATACCAAAATGCATTCTTAAGGGAAAAAGCACAGGACTGCTTCTACAGGCCAAGTCCATAAGCAAAGCACGTCAAGCAGCAGTGCCTGAATTTTCAAAAAAGAAAGCTCTTCCTTCCCCAGTGAAAATGTTATTAGCTGAAATGTTTATGGGTTATGATGCTGTTGGGAATAACTGAACACAGCGGCAGTTAGAAATGGAACGTAGAAATGACAATAGAAAAGGACCAATGGGTCCGACCAGTCTGCCCAGCAAGCTTATGGTAGCACCAGCCGCACCCCGCAGGTCTCCCCCACAAAGGAATCATCAAGGGGTGGCAACTGCTGGGCTGAACAAGTTACCCCCATAGTTTCCCACACCGTTAAAAGTCATGGCCCTTGCTGGTTGCTGTCTGAGTCCATTCCCTATTATTGCTTGTCGTTGAGTTGGAGTTACATCATTAGTATGAGGCTTAATGGTTTAGGGTAGTAACCGCCACCCATGAACTCTTTTCTTCATTCCCTTTCTCTAGCCTTTAGGGATGCGCAGGGTTTATCCCATGCCCTTTGAAATCTTGCACCGTTTTTGTCTTCACCACTTCCTCCAGAAGGGCCTTCCAGGCATCCACCACCCTCTCCGTGAAGAAATATTTCCCAAAGTTGGTTCTGAATCGTCCTCCCTGGAGTTTCATTTCGTGACCCCCCAATTCCACTGATTTCTTTCCAACAGAAAATGTTTAACAATTGTGCATCATTAAAACCTTTCAGGTATCTGAAGGTCTGTCTCATATTTCCCCTGCACCTCCTCTCCTCCAGGGTGTGCATATTTAGGTCCTTCAGCCTCTCCTCATAAGTCTTTTGATGGCGAGACCCACCATTTCTGTCGCCCTTCTCGGGGCCGCCATCGTTCTGTCTCTGTCTCTTTTGAGATACGGTCTCCAGCATTCTTCTGGCTTTAGCTACTGCCTTGTCCCATTGCTTCTCTGTCTTCAGATCTCTAGACACGATCACCCCAAGGGCCCCCTCTTCCTCCACGCACAGCAGCCCCTCATCCCCCATCACATTCAGCTCTTTTGGATTACCGCACCCCAGATACAGGACTCTGCACCTCTTGGCATTGAATCCCAGCTGCCAAAATCTTCGCCCACCGTTCAAACTTCCTTAAATCACGTCTCATACTACCCTAAAGGAAATATGGGAGTAACCTGCTGCACAGAGTGGCAGTTATTACCTCAAGAAGCTTGCTGGGAGGATTCGATGGACCAATTCGTCCTTTTCAGCAATCATTTCTATGATTCTGTGTATGTAAAGCTAAATTAGTTGGAAGGATAGGTAGACTAGATAAGTCTTTTCTGCCATCACATTAATTTGTTCTATGTTTCTATAAGGTCCATCCAGTCTCATTAATTTACTTAATGTTGCAATATCAATGGCACCGCTTGACCTCTGGCTGTCTCCTCACTTTTATCAACTATAGATCTTTTGTGCTTATCCCAGGCTTTATCACTCACTCTGCCCACAGCTAAGGATCATCTGTGCTTATCCCAGGCTTTACCCCTCACTCCCCCACAGCTAAGGATCCTCGGTGCTTATCCCAGGCTTTACCCCTCACTCCCCACAGCTAAGGATCCTCTGTGTATTACAGGCTTTATTCCTCACTCTCCCACAGCTAAGGATCCTCTGTGCTTATCCCAGGCTTTACCCCTCACTCCCCCACAGTTAAGGATCCTCTGAGCTTATCCCAGGCTTTACCCCTCACTCCCCCACAGAAGAAATTATTCCTTACCTGCTAATTTTCGTTCCTGTAGTACCATGGATCAGTCCAGACGGTGGGGTTATGTCCCCCAGTCCAGCAGATGGAGTCAGAACAGACTTCGAGGGAGCGTCCATATATACCAGCACCCCCTCTGCAGGAGTTCAGTATCGAGTATATCAAAGCCCGATTAGAACAAGAACACTCTGGATCAAGTTTGCGTAACTATGTATTGAACAAGAACTAAAAACATCATCAACTGGTAACGGAAGGTAATCAACCAACTTGTAAGGAGCTGTGACAGCAGAAGAAAAGAAACCTGCGAGACACAGAAGACTGTTATAGAACAGGACAGAGCAGAGCGGAGCAGGACTAGAAGAACCCAAAAGAGGTGGGCGTCTGGACTGATCCATGGTACTACAGGAACGAAAATTAGCAGGTAAGGAATCATTTTCTTTTCCCTGTACGTACCAGGATCAGTCCAGACAGTGGGATGTACCCAAGCCCTCTAAATCGGGTGGGGTCCTGCGAGACCTGCTCGTAGCACCTGCTCCCCAAAGTGACCAGACACTGGAGAGGCGAGGTGCAGACGATAGTGGCTCGAGAACGTATGCAGTGATTTCCAGGTTGCTGCACGACAAATCTCCTGGGAAGAGAAGAACGCATCTCCGCCCAGGAGGCTGCCTGAGAGCGCGTAGAATGTGTTATGATTCCGCGAGGCGGAACCCGTCCCGCTCCAATATAAGAAGCGGCAATACCGTCCTTCAACCAATGAGCGATCGTCATCTTCTATTTATTTATTTATTTATTTATTTATTTTTATATACCGAAATTCTTGTAAGAACTACAAATCATTCCGGTTTCCATAAAACGATAAACTGCCCCACAGAGAGAGGGGCTTTACATAAAACCGTAGAACAGATAGAACGATATAATTGGCTTTACATATAACCGTAGAACAGATGGAACAATATAACTGTATGTTAATTTAACATAGTAATAAATAAATATTATAGTTTAACAGTAATAAATAAATATAAATATTATAAATATTATAAATACAGTTTAACTATTTAACGTAGAAATGTTGACATATTAACGCTGCAAAATAGATACAATACAATGTGATGAGCTTTTGGACTCAAAGATTGTTGTGCAGTTGCAGGGTCCTCATAGTAGGACTTGGTGCGGTGTCCAAAATTTGGGGATACCTCATATTTAGGATGTTTTTCTGTCTGAGTAGAACTAAGAGTCTGGGAAGGCTTGTTGGAAAAGCCAGGTCTTCAGTCTTTTTTGAATTCTTGATGACTGGGTTCGAGTCTTAGATCGGGGGAGCGAGTTCCACTGGAGGGGGCCTGCTGAAGATAGTGCTCGTTTGCTTAATGATGATTTTATTTGTGGGGCATGCAGTGTTCCTTTGTATGCGCTTCTAATAGGTCTAGAAGATGTGTGCGGTTGGAGTTGAGAGCTTAACATAATAGGAGCTAGTTTGTTTATCGCTTTGTGGACGATTGTGAGTACTTTATAGAGAATCCTGTGTTTAATAGGAGAAGCCAATGTAGGTTGCGAAGGATTGGGGTGATATGATTTTTTTGTTAGAGCTTGTGAGAATTCTAGCAGCGGAATTCTGTACCATCTGTAATGGTTTGATGGTGTTGATAGGTAAACCTAGCAGAAGGGAGTTGCAATAGTCGAGCTTAGATAATATGATGGATTGCAGTACTAGCCTGAAGTCGGAGAAGTAAAGGAGGGTTTAAGTTTTTTTGAGGACTTGCAGTTTGTAAAAGCAGTCCTTGGAAACCCTTCCTGGGACCAGACCAAAGCACGAACAAATGGTCAGACATCCTGAACTCGTTAGTAACCTGCAAGTAGGGGAGCAACGTGCGCTTGACATCCAAGAGCCGGAGAGTTTTCGGCTCAGAGGAAGCAAAGGACGGAAGGTCCACCGTCTGATTCAAATGGAAAGATGACACACCTTCGGTAGAAAGGAAGGAACGGTGCGGAGGGAAACCCCCGAACCCGTGAAGCGAAGATAAGGCTCTCTGCACGACAACGCTTGGAGCTCCGAAATGCGCCGAGCCGAACAGATGGCCACGAGAAAGACAGCCTTAAGCGTGAGATCCTTGAGTGTCGCGTTGTGTAGTGGTTCGAAGGGCGGACCCGACAGGGTGCGAAGGACGAGATTAAGACTCCAAGAGGGACATGGATCCCTTACCGGAGGTCGTATCTGCCTGACACCCGGAGAAAACGTGCGATGTCCGGTTGAAGTAGAGAGAACCACCCCACTGCAACAGCGAGCCCAGGGCGGCCACCTGGACTCGTAACGAGTTATAAGCGAGTCCTTTATCCACTCCATCCTGGAGAAACTGTAGGATCTGGACCACCGAAGCCCGCGTGGGACTCGTGCCCTGGTTGGAACACACCCTCGAAGACCTTCTAAACTCGAACATAGGCCACTGATGTCGAAGTCTTACGTGCCCGCAGCAGCGTAGAAACTACCGTCTCCGGGTAGCCTCGGAGGCGACGCCGCTCAAAAGCCAAGCCGCAAGAGTTCTGCCTGCTCGAAAAATACTGGGCCCTGATGTAGAAGACGTGGAAGATGCCCTAGCCTTAACGGCCCGTCGATCACCAGCTGCAGAAGATCCGCAAACCAGGGTCGTCAGGGCCACTCCGGGGCGACGAAGATCACGGTCCCCTGATGGCTTTCTATTCTGCGAAGAATTCTGCCCACTAGTGGCCATGGTGGAAAGACGTAGAGTAGAAGATGGGGCGGCCACGGAAGGGACAGGGCATCCACCCTTCTGCGCCGCGCTCTCTGCGACAACTGAAGAAGCGGGGGGCCTTGGTGTTGAGGGCAGTCACCATCAAGTCCAAGTGTGGGGCCCCCCACCGGTGGACTAGAAGTTGCATCGCTTCTTTGGAAAGGGACCACTCCCCGGGATCCAACTGTTGACGACTCAAGAAATCCGCTTGAACGTTGTCTACTCGGCAATGTGCGAGGCCGCTAGCTGAACTAGATGCCACTCCGCCCACTGCATCAGGAGGGCCACTTCGATCGCCACGTGCTGGCTCCGCGTCCCTCCCTGTCGATTGATGTAAGCCACGGTGGTAGCGTTGTCCGAGAGAATCCTGACCTCCCTGTTCTGAAGGAGCGGGAGAAAATGCTGCAAAGCTAGGCGGGCCGCTCTGGTCTCCAGACGGTTGATGGACCATGTCGCCTCCAACTCTGACCACGTCCCTTGCATGGCGCTTCGATCGCAGATGGCTCCCCAGCCGATGAGACTGGCATCCGTGGTGACCACCACCCAATGGGGAACCTCGAGGGAGACCCCGCGGGCCAGATTCTGAGGGTCCAACCACCAACTCAGACTGTCCCTGGCGCTCTGCGGAAGGGGAAGTATCACCTGATAATCCTGTGAGATTGGTTTCCAACGCGAAAGAAGCGCCGCCTGTAACGGCCTCAAGTGCGCAAACGCCCAGGGCACGAGGTCGATGGTGGAGGCCATCACTCCCGGGAGCTGCAGATAGTCCCAGGATGTGGGTTCTGGTAACGCAGAGAATCGCCATACGTGTTCTCGCAAGGATTGAGCCTTGTTCGGGCGAGAGAAAAAACCTTGCCCTGACGCGTGTCGAAACTCGCCCCCAGGAAGTCCAAGCGCTGAGAAGGGAAGAGAGAGCTCTTGGAGAAGTTCACAACCCAACTCAGAGAGTGAAGGACCTGGATGACCCGGGCTACCGAAGCCTGTCCGTGGCTGAAGGACTTCGCACGTATGAGCCAATCGTCCAGATAGGAGTGAACCAAGATGCCCTCCTTCTGTAGGGTCGCCGCCACCACCACCATGATCTTGGTGAAGGTTTGGGAGCGGTCGCCAACCCAAACGGAAGCGCCTTGAACTGAAAATGTTGGTCCAGGATCTTGAAACGGAGGAAACGCCGGTGGTCCGGGAGGATGGGGATGTGCAGGTATGCCTCCGTCAGGTCCAGGGATGCGAGAAACTCCCCCTGATGCACTGCCGCAATCACCGACTGGAGCGTCTCCATGTGGAATCGGACAACCCGCAGCGACTTGTTGACCTCTTTGAGGTCCAGGATGGGACGGAAGGATCCGTCCTTCTTGGGCACGACGAAGTAGATGGAATAATGGCCCAAGCCCACCTCGCCTAAGGGAACGGGGGAAATGGCCCCTATGGCTCGCAGTCTGTCCAGAGTTTGCTGCACCGCTCTCCGCTTGAGGTTGGAGCCACAGGGGGAGAAGATGAACCTTCCCTGCGGGGTTCGGACAAATTCCAAGGCGTAGCTGTGCTTTAATGTATCCAGAACCCACTGGTCCATGGTGATCTGTGCCCACTCCTTGTAGAAACTTGCCAGCCGACCCCCAGTCCTGAGAGCGGAGGAGTGGGCGAGGTTGGCATCATTGGGCGGACTTAGGAGGGGGGTTCCCTGACCTCGCCCCGTCCCACGCAGGCCGGTGGCCACGAAGGAGCACGGCCAAGACTGCGATCTGGGGGCAGGGTCCGAGACCCCGCCTGCCTGTAACCTCTGTAGCGCCGCTGAGCCCTGGCCCTGGTCCGGGCTGAAGCAAACGTCTTGGAAGGCCGGTGTCTGTCCTCGGGGAGACGGTGAACTGCGTTTTCCCCCAGGGACTTGATAATCTGATCCAAATCGTCCCCGAAGAGGAACATGCCCCTGAAAGGTAGAGAGCCGAGACTCGACTTGGAGGAGGTATCCGCTGCCCAGTTACGGAGCCACAACAGACGCCGCGCCGCCAGCACCGAAACCATAGACCTGGCCAGCACCCGAAAAAGATCGTACAAGGCATCCACCCCGTACGCGATGGCAGCCTCTAGCCGGTCCGCCTGGGCAGCTTCCTCAGGGGGCAGGTCCTGAGATGTGAGAAGTTGTTGCACCCAGCGAAGACTAGCCCGCTGGGCGAGCGAGCTGCACATCACCGCCCGCATTCCCAGGCCGGAAACCTCAAAGACCCGTTTGAGGAAGACTTCCAACTTGCGGTCCTGAGTATCTCGAAGAGCCGCTCCGCCCGTCACCGGAATAGTTGTCCTCTTCGTAACTGCAGACACCGCGGAATCCACCTTTGGAACCTTGATGAGCTCCAAGAAGCTCGACTGACCTTCAGTGAAGCCTCTGGGGTATCCCATTCTCTGATAAGGAGCTGCAGAAAAGACTCATGGACGGGAAAGGCCCGGGCCCTCGGTCGAAGTGCAGCCAGGACTGGGTCCCCTTTCTTGGAGGACGTGACGACGGCCGGCGCTACTGGCGCTGGAGGGTCCAGTGGAGGGTCCAGGTCCACCTCGAGGAGGATCTGAGGAATAAGGTCGTTCAGCTCGTCTCTCTGAAATATGCGTAGCGCACGTGGGTCATCCCCCTCCGGCGGGCCGTCCGGCTGTCCCGAGTCCAGGTCCGGGTCCGGGGGATCGCCCCCAGGTCTGGAATCGCATCCCCCGCCCCAGGAGCCAAGCGAACTCGGGCGGGGCCTGGTGGGGCCCCCACACCCGAACCCACCGGGTCAGGGGGGGCCTGCGGCGTAACCGTGAGCCGAGGAACCTTGGCGGGGAGAGGACCCTTGAGCATCCCTCCGGGAGCTGCCAACCCTTGCAAATAAGCAGTGTGCATTAATAATATAAACTCCGGGGAAAACCCGGCCTGCTCGGGGGGACCCCGTGGAGAGAGCCCTCCGAAGGACCCGGTGCCTGCAAGTCTGGTTCCGGAGCCAAAATCGGTGGGGAGAGGTCACTGAGATCAGCCCCCCTGCGCTGCCTGAACAAGCACCCGCGCTGAGAGTGTAAAATGGCCGCCATTCCCGCCAAAAACGGGGACGTGGCCGGCCCGCGCCGCCCGGGCATAGCTGAGGCGAAGGTGGGAGCGCTGAGGGACTGCGAGGTGCCTTTCCCCCGGGGAGGCATCGCGCGCAGATGCCCTCCCGAGAAATACGCGACCCAGGCTCGCCGCAGGCCGAGCAGCGCTCCGGCCGCGGCATAGCAAACGCCTAAAAAACAACAGAAACAAGCCTCGGGTGGCCCGAAAACAAACGGAGCTGCAGGGGGGGCCTGCCTGGCCAACACTACCCGCTCGGGAAAGTCCCCCCTCCCAGCCCAGGAGCCCTCGAGGAACTCGAGTCGGGCCGCGGGAGAAAAACCGTCGCGGAGAGGCCGGCCCCACCGGCTTCCACGAGGCACCGCTGAAAAAGCTGAAAGAGAAAGGTACAAATGCAAAAACACAGTAAACTTACCCCCGGCGGAACCGAAGTGAAAGGAGAAAGAGGCGAGAAAGAAGCCCGCCTCCCCAAAAATTGAGGCTTTTTTTTTTTTTTAAACAAAAACTTGATCCAAAATGGTACAGAGAAGTTAAACAAGAAGAAAAGGAAACAGAGAACAGAAATCCCTGTCAAATTGGGGAAGCACAGATTCCCCTACTCTCATCTGCTGGAGTCAGAAGATACTGAACTCCTGCAGAGGGGGTGCTGGTATATGGACGCTCCCTCGAAGTCTGTTCTGACTCCATCTGCTGGACTGGGGGACATAACCCCACCGTCTGGACTGATCCTGGTACGTACAGGGAACTAAGGATTCTCTGTGCTTATCCCAGGCTTTACTCCTCACTCCCTCACAGCTAAGGATCCTCTGTGCTTATCCCAGGCTTTACCCCTCACTCCCCCACAGCTAAGGATCCTCTGTGCTTATCCCAGGCTTTACCCCTCACTCCCCACAGCTAAGGATCCTCTGTGCTTATCCCAGGCTTTACCTCTCACTCCCCCCACAGCTAAGGATCCTCTGTGCTTATCCCAGGCTTTACCCCTCACTCCCTCACAGCTAAGGATCCTCTGTGCTTATCCCAGGCTTTACCCCTCACTCCCCCACAGCTAAGGATCCTCTGTGCTTATCCCAGGCTTTACTCCTCACTCCCTCACAGCTAAGGATCCTCTGTGCTTATCCCAGGCTTTACCCCTCACTCCCTCACAGCTAAGGATCCTCTGTGCTTATCCCAGGCTTTACCTCTCACTCCCTCACAGCTAAGGATCCTCTGTGCTTATCCCAGGCTTTACCCCTCACTCCCTCACAGCTAAGGATCCTCTGTGCTTATCCCAGGCTTTACCTCTCACTCCCCCCACAGCTAAGGATCCTCTGTGCTTATCCCAGGCTTTACCCCTCACTCCCTCACAGCTAAGGATCCTCTGTGCTTATCCCAGGCTTTACCCCTCACTCCCCCACAGCTAAGGATCCTCTGTGCTTATCCCAGGCTTTACCCCTCACTCCCTCACAGCTAAGGATCCTCTGTGCTTATCCCAGGCTTTACCCCTCACCCCTCACAGCTAAGGATCCTCTGTGTTTATCCCAGACTTTACCCCTCACTCCCCCACAGCTAAGGATCCTCTGTGCTTATCCCAGGCTTTACCTCTCACTCCCCCACAGCTAAGGATCCTCTGTGCTTATCCCAGGCTTTACCCCTCACTCCCCCACAGCTAAGGATCCTCTGTGCTTATCCCAGGCTTTACCCCTCATCCCCCACAGGTAAGGATCCTCTGTGCTTATCCCAGGCATTACCCCTCACTCCCTCACAGCTAAGGATCCTCTGTGCTTATCCCAGGCTTTACCCCTCACTCCCCCACACCTAAGGATCCTCTGTGCTTATCCCAGGAATTATTAGGTAGGGAATGGTGAATAAAACGTAAAATGTCATAATGCCTCTATATTGCTCCATGGTGAGCCTCAGTTTGAGTACTGTGTACAATTCTGGTCACTGTATCTCAAAAAATATAATTGTGATGGAGAAGGGTCAGAGAAGGGCGACCAAAATGATAAAGGGATGGAACAGCTCCCCTATGAGGAAAGACTAAAGAAGTTAGGGCTGTTCAGCTTGAAGAAGAGACGGCTGAAAGAAGATATGATAAAGGTCTATAAAATCATGAGAGGTCTAGAACGGTAGATCTGAATCATTTATTTACTCTTTCGGATAACAGAAGGACTAGGAGGCATTCCATGAAGTTGGCAAGTAGCACATTTAAGACTAATCGGAGAAAATTCTTTTTCACTCAATGCACAATAAAGCTCTGGAATTTGTTGCCAGAGGATGTGGTTAGTGCAGTTAGTGTAGCTGGGTTCAAAAAAGGTTTGGATAAGTTCTTGGAGGAGAAGTCCATTAATGGCTATTAATCAATTTTACTTAGGGAATAGCCACTGCTATTAATTGCATCAGTAGCATGGGATCTTCTTAGTGTTTGAGTAATTGGCAGGTTCTTGTGGCCTGGTTTGGCCACTGTTGGAAACAGGATGCTGGGCTTGATGGACCCTTGGTCTGACCCAGCATGGCAATTTCTTATCTTCTTAAGTTCTTAGAGCCCAGGCCTGGAGAAGCCCAGGGTCTCCCTCTGCTAGAAAAGCACTTTGATCCCCAGTCATTGATGTTTGCTGTCAACACTACACTGACACATATCTGAATTTTGGGTGAGCTCTGGGATGTCCTTCCTTGTTTATTTGGAAGTGATACTGGATTGATTTCCTTTCCTCTCGTGTTTTGTACTTTTCCCTCTACAGCTCATCTCTCTACGCCTCTAGAAAAGCTTCAAACTACAGTGTGTCTAGAAGCTTGGCCAGCCCCTGAAATGGTAGCCCCCAACTCACCTGCTTGGCACGTTTGCGGGACTCCTCCAGCGCCCTGGCCCTCTCGACGGTGCGCTGCTGAATCTTGGCGAGGCGCTCCTGCGCCGTCAGCACCAGGTTCTGGATCACAGCGCAGTCCTGCTTGCTGCTATAATCCTTCAGGCGGCAGGCGGCTTGCTCCAAGCTTGTCAGCTTCTCCCCACGGGCATTCACCTCTGACTGTAGGACCTAGAACAAGGTTTGCCATCAGTAGAGAAAGGAGAAAGGGTGACGATTACCACCACATTCCCCAAGTTTAAGAGAAGGATGCTATTTAAAGGAGACATCACCGTCTGCAAGCTTGACAGCTTCTCTCGCCATGACTAATCTCTGAGAGCAGCACACGAGGTCAAGGAGAATGGACGTTCACGTGACAGGTCACCATCTCCAGACCTGAGAACTTTTCTCAATGGTGATCATGTCGTGAGAGGAGGGAACATACATGGTCTGAAAAACTCAGTCACCTCATCCGCGGAGAATTCTTATGTTGGATGATAAAACATATTGCAGCCTGTAAAGGATCCAGCCACATGAAGTGTATGGTTGGAAACCACAGAGGGCAATGATAACCTGAGGCATGCATTATCGAGAGAATAGAGACCTAAGCTAACAGGAGTCATTCCCTGAAAGCAGAGCAGATCGAGCACACTGGGAAATACAATGCTGATTGAAGATGTGCAATTTTATAAGGGGGATTTCATAGAGAGATCAGGAAAGCAAGAGAAAAGAGCAATCCATCAGAGGAACATGACAAAAAACAGGGACTCAGATCTCAGACATGACAGGGGGGACAGAGCATGCTAAGCGCATTGGACTTGGCGTGTGACAGCTGGGCAGTGCCCCCATGTCCTTATTAACCTTGTGCTCCTGAATCTGGTTGGTTACTGTCTCTAGAACCAGGCTGGCGGCGGGCAAAGTGATGAGGGCATCTTCTGTCCTGCTGATCCATTTCAGCAGTTCTTGGCCAGAGCTGTGAAACTCTGTGGTCGCTGTCAGCCCTTCCGTCAGGCACACCTGCAGCAGGACAAGCAGGACAGTTAAAGAGTATACAAATATATACACACATGCACAAAAGTAACCCACAAAGCAGTGCATGGACATGCACACACACACATACACAAAAGTAACCCACAAAGCAGTGCATGGACATGCACACACACACATGCACAGGAATAACCACAGAGCTGTGCATGGAAACACACAACACACATACACACAACAGTAATACAAAGAACAGTGTATGCACACACACACACACACACACACACAGAGAAGTAACCCACAGCGCCTGCCCTACAACTTTCCTTAAGACAACCTAAGGCTGCCACCTGAACTCAGAACGAATTACAGGCTAGCCCCTTCGCTAAGCCACTTTGCAAATAGGCTAAGACCTAAGGAACATCCACCTGCAATGGCTCCAGCCCATTCTCCAAACACCACGACTCAAACACTCTCCAAACCCGGATATAAGCCAAAGAAGTGGAAGGCCTCTTAGCCTGAAGCAAAATCACAATCACAGCCTTCGAGTACCCTTTCAAGTGAAACCGTTGTTTTCTCAAAAGCCATGCTGCTAGACAAAAGCGATCCACTCTCTCCGAAAAGACGGGCCCCTGCCGCAACAGCCCATGCAGATGGGCTAAGCAAATGGGACCGCCTATAACGAGTGAACCAGATCTGCACACCACGGCCAGCCCAGCCACTCTGGGGCCACAAGAATCACCTTGCCTGAATGATGTTCAATGTGATGCAATACCTGGCCTATGAGAGGTAACGGGGGAAACATGTAGAGCAGAAGCTTCGCCAGCCACGGCTAAACCAAAGCATCGATTCCCTTGGAGCTGACCTCCTTCCGGCTGCTGAAAAACCGATCTGCCTAGGCATTCCCTCGGAGCTGCCTTGAGGTCCAGCTGCAGACTGCCCCACCTGGCCTGGATAAGGGCAAAGGCCTCTGCCGATAACTCCCACTCCCCCGGATCCAGCTGCTACCTGCTGAGATAATAAATCCACCTATGTGAGTCACCGCTACTCCCGCTAGATGTTTCTCCGCCCAAATGAACAACTCCTGGGTCTCTTCATCCCACCTTGACGATTGATGTATGCCACTGTAATCACATTGTCCGAGAACACTTTCATTCTCCGCCCCTGAATCTGCAAAAGAAAAGTGAGAAACTCCTTGTGAACCGCCCTTGCTTCCAACTGCTTGATCGACCAGGATGCTTCCACACTAGTGATCACTGACCTTGGGCCATCTGTCCTTGACATACTGCCCCCCAACCTCTGAGGTTGGCATCCGTGGTTACTACCACCCAGTCTGGAACCTTCAGGTCCACCCCTTTCTCCAAACTGGGACGCAACAGCCACCGCAAGAGACTGGATCTGGAGACCCCCTGAAGTGATAAAGGAAGCTGAAATTCCTCCAAGAGTGGACTCCAACAGGACAAAGGCACCCTCTGAAGGGGATGCAAGTGTAGATGCCATAGAACCCAAGACCTGCAAAGAGTCAGAGACTCTGGGAACCGAAAGCCACAGAAGTCGAAGCACCTGAGCCTGCAACTTGAGCACCCTCTCTGAGGTAAGAAACACCTTGTCTATGCGGGTATCGAACCGAACCCCCAGATACTCCAGTGACTAGGATGGTTCCAGGTGACTTTTCGCCAGGTTCACCAATCAGTCCAATGACTGCAGCAGCTCTATGATGCGTCAAATTGAGCGACGACACTCCAACTCCTACTTTGCCTGGATGAGCCAGTTGTCCAGGTACAGGTGCACCAGGATCCCTTGTCTCTTGAGTGCCGTCACTACTACAACCATCACTTTCATGAAAGTCCATGGTGCTGTCGCTAACCTGAAGGGAAGAGCCCAAACTGAAAATGTTCCCCTACCACCATGAACCACAGGAATCTCTGATGGTCGCACCATATGGGAATGTGTAGATAGGCCTCTGTCAAATCCAACGATACCAGAAACTCTCCTTGTGAACCGCTTCAAGCATCATCTGCAGTTTCTCCATATGAAAGCACAGCACCCGCAGTGCCACACTGACATTCTGCAGATTTAAGAATGGGCCGAAAAGTCCCCTCTTTCTTGGGACCATGAAATGCACAGAGTATCTTCCTAGTCCCTGCTCCTGAGGGGGAACCGGAACAATCACGTTCAGGTGCTGCAGCCACTGTAATGTGTCCCACACTGCCTCTCGTTTGACATGGAAAGTGAAACGGGAGACCACATAGGCTTCTCTGATCAGGCACGAAAATTCTAAGGCATAGCCATCTCTTATCTCCTCCAGAACCCATTGGTCTGATATGATCCTAGTCCACTCCTCGTAAAATAGGGTTAGTCTTCCCCTGACAGCTTCCAAGGAGGAGCAGACCATCCTGCCTTCATTAGCCAGCCATACCTCCTCTGGCTCCCTGGCTGGAACTATAATAGGAAGGTCTATGTGCCCCCTGAAAGGACTTACTGTCCTGGGCCTTGCTTTTGCATTGTAGCTGTAGAATCTAGTTGGAGCGAAACCTCCTCGTATCTCAAAAATGAAAGTGCAATGGAAAAGTCTTCTTGCCTATCGTCTTATCTTTATGTGACTTGTTCCCTTTCGACTCCCCCAATTGCTTCATCAGCTGTTCCAGATTCTTTCTGATCAACAGCTTTCCTTTAAAAGGGAGGTTACACAGTTGCACTTTAGGCTACTCATCCGCCAACAAATTCTGCAACCTCAGGAGTCTCCATGCTGCCACCATGAAAAACATATTCCTGGTGGAAGTCCAAACCATGTCGTATAGGGCAACTTCCACATAGGCCACTCCCACAACCAACCAGGCAGTCTGTCTGGAATCGGTTGCAGTCTCCGACTCCTCCTGTGCTTTCTGCACCCAGCATAGGCTTGCTGCATCAGGCTACCACAGACCACCACGTGAAAACTTAAAGCTGAGACCTCAAACAGACTCTTCAATAGAATCTTCAACTTCTGATCCTAGACATCCTTCTGCATGGCTAATCCTGCCACAGGGATGGTCATCTTCTTGGTCACTGCTGACAAAACCGCATCTACCTTTGGAAGCCTACAAAGTTCCAAGGTCTGTTCCAGCAAGGATACAACTTAGCCATAGCCCTGGCTATCTTAAGGCCGGTCTCAGGAGATCCCCACTCCTGTTTGACCAACTTCTTCACTTTCTTTGATAAAGGAAAAGCCTTAGGTGGCCCCCGCAGTCCACCCAGGACAGGGCTCACTCCCTCATTGTCCGAATCTTGGCCCCCCAGCTCTTCCAACACCTTGTGAATTAGTGGCCACAGTTTCTCCTTACAGAACAATTTCACCACCCTAGGATCGTCCCCCTCCGCGACCGTGACCTCCTCAGCATCAGGCATGGTATTCGCCATTGTGTCCACAGGATCCTTATCCGGATCAACCCCTGGACCCTCCTGTAGACCTTCTGCTTCATCTGAGATGTCATCATTGTCACCTGAGAGATGTCCTAGTCCCAGAAGATGAAGAATCCCCCCTAACCTCTACTGTCTAGCCGCCTTAGGCCTCTTAGCCGAGCGTTGCGATGTCTGAAAGGTAGAATGCTTAGATCCTGCTTCCCTTTTTGCTAAATAGGCTTTATGGAGGAGCAGGACAAAATCCGCAGAGAAGTCCTCAGTACCAATGGAATCCTGATCCAGCACTTCATCATCAGTCTCCCCCCCCCCCCCTTCCCTTTCCCCCACAGGGCACTGATCTACCAGAGAAAGCTGTGGGGGGGAAGAGAGTCCCTCAGCTCCCTTGCAGAGGCCTGCCTTCTGTCACATGGAGGTAACATGGCTGCCACCTCATCTGACCCATCTGGGGCCTTCTGCACTGGACCAGACGAATGGGTGTAGCGATCACCACCTGTGACCCCCATAGAGATCTCTTCGCCTCTAGGGGCACAACGGGTGCATACTGAGGCTGTATTGAGATGCGATCTCCTCACATCACACCCTCACCACAGTTTCCCATGTTCAGCAGGTGGCGCCATGCAACCTTGGTCAGCAGTAAAACTTCCTGTGTACCGCCAAAGGAAGCCCCAGCAGGCACACTGAATACCTCTGATACTGCCCTGGCACCACGTACAGCGGCCGAGTTGCTTGTGTCCCTGCTCATCCGTGCCTCTGGCCTCCTGGCACACAATCAGCCCTGCTACCTAGCTCCTCTCCTTTATTATTATTATTTTTTCTTTTAAAGAGGCAGCGACAATAACAAGGTGAGCCAAGAAATGAATACTTCCCTGCTTCTGGATGCTGTTAGCTGATGGCTGAGGGTGAGAAGGAGACAGAGGGAGTGAGGAAACCAGGACCCTGGTTTTCCCTCCCTCTGGAAGATGAGGGCCCAACCCCATCAGGGATATCCAATCCCCCGCTCGCCCTGCTCTACCCGAGGTATGGCCCATGAAGGAACCTAACACCTTGGGGAGCCACTCTCTTCTTAATAAATCTTTTTTTCTTCTAAATCCTTCTTTCTTTTTTTTAAGTTCAAAGCTGAGGACTGCGGGTTTGCACCTCTAACATCTACTGGAACAGAGAAATAGTGAGGGACTGTAGGTGGCACTCTCAGTAATGTAGCAGTGCCTGAAAAGTTTTATTCTCTGCCTCCATCTGCTGGTGGGGATGCAAAACCACTTGTCTGGACTGATCTGGGGTATGAACAGGTACCCACAGAGCAGTGCATGACACACAGACAGAGGAGTAACCCACAGAGCACTATGGAAATACACACACATGCACAGGAGTAACCCAAAGAGCAGTGTATGGAAATGCACACACATGCACACACACACACACAGACAAGGAGTAACCCACTGAGCAATGTATGGAAATACACACACACACACACATAAGAGGAGTAACCCACAGAGCAGCGAATGGACATGTACACACGTGCACAGGAGTTACCCAAGAAGAGTGTATGAACACACACACACACACACACACACATACAGAGAAGTAAACCACAGAGCAGTGCATGGACATTCGTGCACACATACAACTGAGTATGAACACGCACACACACACACATAGGAATAATACACAGAGCAGCGCATCCACACCGTGCACCCCCATTCTCCCTCTTTCCCTTACAGACCCATGCATGTATATTCACACAGGAGTAAGCCCCGGAATAGCGCATGGATAGGCACACGTAACAGTCCAAGTCCCCCTCCCCTCCAGCAAATAACGGAGCCCCAGTGAAGGGAAGTGAATAAGTGCATAATAACTGGAGGGGCAGCAGGTGGTGCTACTGGGGAGGTTCAGGGGTGGCATTAGGGGAGGGCATTTGCTTCCTTTCTTGCTTGTGGGAGGGGACTGGAATTGGACCAGTCCGGCTGCTGCAATGTTTTTGATTTTTGAAGCTGTGGCAGGGGGGACCTATGGGCACTACAATTTTTATGTGGGTGGGGTGGGATAAGGCTGCCGCTGGCCTGCGAGGGATTTTCTTCCAATACTCAGTAAGCTGGCGACCAGCAAAGTTAGTCAGATAACTTTATGTGGGTAACTGTGGCTGCGTATATTCAGTGGGAGACAGGAGGGAGTTAACTTGGCGCTTCTCGGCCTACTGAACACGGACCTCTCAGTAATTCCTGTAAAAATGTCTGACCCAATTGGACCAACACGGCAACTACCTTTCTCCATACATACATACATGCCAAACATACTCATGCATTCGCTACATAAGAACGGGCAAAGGGGGTCGCGTGGTCACGCGAGTGCGCGCTCTCCTTCTGCGGCGCAGCTCACCTTCCTGTCTTGAACCTGGGTATAGATAGACTCCCACTTCTGCTCCAGGACGTGCAGGCTATGCTCGGTGCTGGAGCCCCGTGGGAAGTGACAGGAGGCCAGCAGCCGCTGCAGGCGGTCCCTTGCGCTGTTATACCCGTGCTGCTTCGACTCCATCTCCTTCCATAACTCCTGGAGAGGAACGAGAGAGAGAGAGAGAGAGAAAGGGATGGGTGCAGACACAGCACTCACTGGCCGAGACGGGCCAGCGTTACCCAAGGCTAGAGCGGCGTGCGTCACGCCAGCTGCAGGAAGAAAAAGGAGCCCCCGAAACGGCTTTTGCCCACCTAAATCTGGCCCTTTAAAAATATCCTGCCTTTGTCTAAGGTCACTCACTGTGCAGAAAACTGGACTAGAGGTATGATAAGGGCAGGCTAACATATTTAGCTGGGTAGCATAATATTGAGCATTGCTCAGCTAAATCTTGTGGGGACAAATCGGAGCGAGGAGAACCTTTAACCCAGAGAACTGCAGATCCAAGGCAGCACAGATATATTTGGATTTCAGCAAACCTTTGATACTGTCCTGCCTAGGAGGCTTATAAATAAACTGAGCAGCCTGGGGATAGGCCCAAGGTGCTGGGCTGGGTCAGAAACTGCTTGGGTGTCAGACGATAGAGGGCGGCGGTAAATGGAATTCACCGAAGAGAGAAAGCGTTCAGAGGAGTGGGGCTCAGGGATTGCTTCCGGGGCCAGTTCTAGTCCATTTTTGTGAGTGATGTCGAAGAGGTCCTTTTGGCAGATGACACTAAGATCTGCAACAGAATTAGATACCCATGACGAAGCCAAGAGAACGAGAAGTTACGTGACACGGGTTGTGGAGCGGGAGAGCGCTTGGCAGCCGAGATCCAGTGTATAAAATTACAGTCTTGCACGTGAAGTGCAGATATGGAAGGGAGCAGAGCTTGATTGGTGGGAGGGTGGGGAGCTCTTGTGCATGGACCAGGAGTGTGACCTCACGGTGATCATGTCCGATGAGCTCAAGGTAGCAAATCTGTGGCCAGAGTCAGAGGGATGCTGGGGCGCGCAGGGAAAGCCATAACCAGCAGGAATATTGTGTTCAGTTCTGGAGGCCAGAAGAGTGCAGAGCCGGCACCAAGAGCCCATGGGGATGAGACGGAAGTGGGAGTCACGTGCTGGGGGTTACTGACTGGCTGTGTGAAGAGCAAACTCCTGGCGTGCAGCTCCTCTACCTCTACACTTTTCAAAACAGAGGGGGAGAGAAAGGCTCGCAGCAGGAGATCCCAGCCCTGGTTCTGAATGAGCTGGAAGCCGAAGAAGCAGGAGAAACTTCCAAATTGAATAAAAAAAAAGATAACATTGTGTAAAAAAAAAAAAAAAAAGCAGGACAAGACGGTTGGATGATGTCACCTGCCAAATATTGCCTGCTGTGTCTAGCACCGACCAATAACTGGTCCTTCTGCCTGGTCCCTAGATCATTTTATGGTGAATTTCATGATCTTGTCACAACCAACTGGAAGTACAGGTAGAACATTTATGTACAATAGAAATTGTCTCCACGAAGAGACTACTAAGAGGGAGAGCAGTGTCCTTCCACTTACTAGATGCAGGGAGAGCTTCTCCTTTGTGGTTTCGGGGTGACCCCAGGCAGGTTTGGAGAAAGACAGTCTCAGCTCCACGTTTTCCAGCCACTGGAGAAGCTGTGTGATTTCCAGAGTGACATCCTGCACCTGCAGAGCACAGAAAGATATAGTAGTACCAAGGATCAGTCCAGACTCCTGGGTTATGCCCCCGCACCAGCAGGTGGAGACAGAGCAGAACTTGTCAAGCTCCACTATATATACCAGGGTGCCGCCCACAGCCTGTCAGTATTACTCAATGTCAAAAAAGAAAATTAGGTTCTTACCTTTGGCTAATTTTCGTTCCTGTAGTACCGAGGATCAGTCCAGACTCCTGGGTTTTGCCCCCCCTCTAGCAGATGGAGACAGAAGTTTATAACAAAAAACTCCGCCTACATATAGGCTGGTGCCACCTACAGTCTGGCAGTATTACTGAATGTCAAAGTAGCAGGATAACCCGCAACAAAGAACCCAAAGAACACTGAAGATTACCTCCAAACTAAGCCCAACCGAAGCTTAACTCCACCCAACTGGGTACTGAACTCGAGGTAACCAACAAACAAACATATTCCAGAAAACAGCACACAGACCACACATCCTCTCCCGGCAGACAACCGCAACCGCAATACTGGGCAGGACTCTGGACTGATCCTCGGTACTACAGGAACGAAAATTAGCCAAAGGTAAGAACCTAATTTTCTTTTCCCTGTACGTACCAGGATCAGTCCAGACTCCTGGGATGTACCAGAGCTTACCTTACTGAGGGTGGGAGCCGGAGAGGCCTGCCCTAAGCACCCCTTCTCCAAACCCCGACGACCCTGGCGCCTTCACATCCAAACGATAGTGCCGGGCAAAAGTATGGACTGACTTCCAAGTGGCCGCCCTACAGATCTCCTCTGTAGGAATATGTTGGCATTCCGCCCAGGAAGCAGCCTGGGCGCGAGTAGAGTGGGCTTTCAGTCCCACCGGCAATGGTCTCCCCGCCAACAAATATGCTGAGCGAATGGTTTCCTTCAACCAACGAGCAATTGTAGTCTTGGAGGCCGCTTTACCTCGCCTGGGACACCATAGAGGACGAACAGATGATCGGAGACTCGGAACACATTAGTGATCTCCAAATAGTGCAAAAGACGCGCCGAACATCCAGCTTCCGCAGGTCCCTAGCCAAGGGATCCGAAGACTGCCCTGACCAAACGATGGCAACTCCACCGTCTGATTGACGTGAAAGGACGAAACCACCTTTGGTAAAAAGACGGCACAGTACGCAAGGAGACTCCGAATCCGAAATCCTCAGAAAAGGCTCGACACGACAGAGCCTGCAGCTCAGAAATCCGCCGCGCCGATGCCATAGCCACCAAAAATACCACCTTGAGCGTCAAGTCCTTAAGAGTGACGTGCCGCAGAGGCTCAAACGGTGCCTTACACAGCGCTTTAAGAACCACATTCAAATTCCAAGACGGACACGGAGGACGAAACGGAGGGCGTAACTGTTTTGCCCCCCGAAGGAAACGCACCACATCCGGATGCTGCGCTACCGAAACTCCGTGCACCCGCCCCCGAAAGATCCTAGCGCTGCCACTTGCACCCGCAAAGAACTACAGGACAGGCCCTTAGCCAACCCTCCTGGAGAAACAGCAGAATATCCGGATAGTCGCGGGTAGGTGCTGTGCCGCGATGCACACACCAAGTCTCAAACAGTCGCCACACGCGCACGTACGCCAGAGACGTAGACTTCTTTCGGGATGCAACAGCGTGGACACCACGGAAGCCGCGTACCCTTTAGAGCTCAACCGCTGCCTCTCAAAAGCCATGCCGCTAGACAAAAGCGATGCACCAGGTCGAAACAAACGGGCCCCTGATGTAGGAGATCCGGCAGAAACGGAAACCGAAGTGGCCCCTCGACCGCTAGATTCACCAGATCCGCGAACCAGGGCCTCTTGGCCATTCTGGAGCCACCACGATCACCTCCGCCGGATGCTGCTCTATGCGACGCAGCACCCGTCCGATAAGCGGCCACGGAGGAAACACGTAGAGAACACATCCCTCGGCCACTGAACTACCAGTGCATCCACTCCTTCCGCCAACGTCTCCCGTCGACGAGAGAAAAATCGAGGAGCCTTTGCATTGCGGAACGTGGCCATCAGGTCCACCGCTGGTGTGCCCCACCGATCGCAAATGAGCCTGAAGGCGTCCTCCGCGAGCTCCCACTCCCCGGGATCTAACCAATGCCGACTGAGAAAATCCGCCTGGACTTTTCCACCCCGGCTATGTGGGAAGCCGCGATACTGCTCAAATGGGCCTCCGCCCATATCATCAACGACCGAGCTTCTGCCGCTACCGGCTGACTCCGGGTTCCCCCCTGACGATTGATATAAGCCACCGTGGTCGCATTGTCCGACAGAATCCTGACGGAACGCCCGCGGAGAAGCGGGAGGAACTCACCAGAGCTAATCGCACCGCTCGAGTTTCCAACCGATTGATGGACCACGACGCCTCCCGAGCCGACCATGTTCCCTGAACCGCTCGACCGAGACAGACTGCTCCCCAACCGAGCAGACTGGCATCCGTGGTAACCACCGTCCACGACGGAGTTTCCAACGAAACCCCGCGACTCAAGTTTTCCTGGCAGAGCCACCATGGCAAGCTGTCTCTGGCTTCCTGGGTCAACGGCAGGCTGAGGAAAAATTCCTCCGAGACCGGGCTCCAGCGGGAGAGCAACGCGGACTGCAAGGGACGCATATGCGCAAACGCCCATGGAACTAACTCTAGCGTGGATTCATAGAGCCCAAGACCTGCAGATAGTCCCAGACCACTGGGACCGGTTTGCGCAACAACCTGCGAATTTGCCCCTGTAGTTTGAGGATACGCTCTTGCGTTAGGGCCACCGTGCCTTGACACGTGTTGAACACCGCCCCCAAATACTCCAGGGATTGCGACGGCACCAGATGACTCTTGGCCAGGTTGACCACCCAGCCCAGTGAGCGTAACAGGTGCAGCACCCGCTGAATCGCCAGCTGACAAAGAGTCCTCGACTTGGCCCGAATCAGCCAATCGTCCAAGTATGGATGCACCAACAGCCCCTCCTGGCGGAGTCTCGCCGCCACCACCACCATAATCTTGGTGAACGTGCGCGGAGCCGTTGCGAGGCCAAATGGCAACGCTTGAAACTGGTAATGTTGCCCCAGTACCGCAAAACGGAGAAACCGTTGGTGCTCCCGTCGAATCCCAATGTGCAGGTACGCCTCTGTGAGGTCCAGAGAGGCCATAAACTCTCCTTTTCTGACCGACGCGATCACGGACCGCAAAGTTTCCATTCGAAAACGCGGAACCCTTAGACACTTGTTGACACTCTTCAAGTCGAGAATGGGACGAAACGTCCCCTCCTTCTTGGGTACCACGAAATAAATGGAATACCGGCCCTGTCGGAGTTCGCCGGTCGGAACCGGAACGACGGCCCCGAGGTCGCGCAACCGCGCCAGAGTCTCCCGCACCGCCCGGCGCTTTTCTGAAAACCCGCAAGGGGACACCAGAAAAGCCGGAGCCGGACGGCGTGAAAAATCTAACGCGTAGCCGTGTTTTATCACCTCTAGGACCCACTGATCCGACGTAATCTTGGTCCATTCCTCGTAAAACCGGCTTAACCTGCCTCCAACCGGGGAACCGAGGAACGGACCGGCCTCACTTCATTGTGCTGGCTTACTGCCCTGCACAGCCGGACTGGCCCCCGGACGGCCGAATCGACGCCCACGAAAGGACTGCGAGTACGATTGTTGGCGGGCCGCACCGTGACGGAACGAAGAGTTCGATCCTCGCGCCGCACGAGTTCTACGGCCCCCACGAAACCGCGGCCGAGCGGCTGGAGCACCCCGGAACGGTATCTATCCTCCGGTAAACGGTGCTTTATTCTCCCCCAAGGATTCCAGGATCCTCCAACTCCTTACCAAAGAGCAACTTCCCCTTAAAGGGAAGGAGCCTAACCTAGCCTTGGAGGTACCATCCGCCGCCCAATGGCGAAGCCACAACAGTCGCCGCGCCGCTACCGCAGAGACCATGGTCCGTGCCGAAGTGCGCAGGAGATCATAAAAGGCGTCCGCACTATAGCGATGACCGCCTCCAATCGACTCGCCTGTCTCGCCTCATCCGTCGATAGAGACTCATTCGCCAACAGCTGCTGTGCCCAGCGTAAACCGGCTCGCAACGAAAAATTACTACAAACCGCGGCCCGGATCCCAACGCCGAGACCTCAAAAATACGCTTCAGTTGAACCTCTAACTTCCTATCCTGTATATCTTTGAGAGCCGTACCTCCCGTTACCGGGATGGTGGTCTTTTTGGTAACCGCCGCCACCGCCGAATCAAGTTTTGGCAGGCGCAAAAGTTCCAACACGTCCTCCGGCAGTGGATATAACTTATCCATAGCCTTAGCTACCTTGAGTCCCAAATCCGGAGTATCCCACTCCTTTAACATCAAATCCGATGCCGAGAAATGTAGTGGAAAGCCGACGAGGGACCCCTGAGGCCCAAGACAACCGGATCCGTCTGACCCAGACGAGATTCTACCTGGGGAAGTGGGATTCCCAGTTCCCCCAGGATTTCCGGGATGAGGGGCCCTAGCTCATCCCTATGGAACAACCGAACTACCTTCGGATCGTCCCCATCCGCAGCGTGCAGTGTCCCTGCATCCTTAGGCTCCGGCTCTTCATCCCCCTCAACCCCCCTCGGGGGCTGGGATGGCAGTCCAGATCCTCCTCCGGATCCGCCAGCGCCTCCGACTCGACGAGGAGAGCGAAGGCCCCTCCGCCCCCCTGGAACGAAGAGGCCTTGGCCTGGGCCGGGGCCTAGACAGCCCCCCTCCCCCCCGGATTTTGGGGCCTTGACCGCTGGCGCTCCGCTCTCAGAAGCGGGGACCCCCGGACCTCTCTTCCGAGCCAGGCGGCGTGCTTTAAACGCCTTATGCATAAGCAACACGAACCGCGAGTTAAAGGAGGAGTCCGATGACCCCTCCTCCTCTCCCCATCCTCGGGGGAATCATCCCCAGGAGACCTGGACCCTAACGGCCCTTCTTCTTCCAGACACCCTCTGGGGGGACAAACGCGGCGGGTCCCGCACCTGTGCGCTGGTCTGCCGGCCCGCGCTAACTTGTGCTGCCCGCGCTGAGAAAATGGCCGCCGTTCCCGCCGAAAACGCTGGCAAAATGGCCGCCGTCCCTGACGAACTCGCAGCCGTCCGCTCCGGGAACGCTGCACCTCGCGGTCCTGCCTACCCCGCCGAGACGCCGAAGGCACCGCCGACCCTCCTTCTCCGCCGCCCACGCACGCGGAACAGAGACTGTCGCGCGACAGCCGCCCTGCCGCGGACCCGCAGGCCCTGCACGAGCCTGCCGAGGCATTGCAAACGCCGCGGAGAGGAGAAAAAAAAAAAACAAATTTCTCCCCGGATCGCGGCCCCAGTCACCGCGAGTACAAGCACACCACAACACACACACACACAGCCAAACAAAATAAAAAAATTTTTTTTTTTTTTTTTTTTTAAACTGCTTACCTCGGATCCGGAGCCGGCTGGGGGGAGTGAGCCGGGACCCCCGGTATCACCCCCAGCCCTGTAAGCCGGTACGTGGGGCTCCCCACTCCTCGGCTGCCTCTACCAGGGAACAGTCCCCTCAGGACCCTAACTTCCCCTGGGAGGCGGGGATTGGGACCAGCAGGCAAGCCTCTGCGGTCCCTTCCCAGAGCACAAAAAAACACACAAACTTTCCTACACTTTTTTTTTTTTTTTAAACACCTAATAACTAGGCCCTCAACAGACTGTAGGATTTTGCAACCCCTCCACCTGCTAGGGACAGAAATACTGCCAGACTGTAGGTGGCACCCAGCCTATTGTAGGCGGAGTTTTTTGTTTATAAACTTCTGTCTCCATCTGCTAGAGGGGGGCAAAACACAGGATCTGGACTGATCCTGGTACGTACAGGGAACAGTGGATATTCCCCATAAATCTAACTATATACATGAAAAAACAACAACGGGGAACCCTCGGGTCACTTCCCCCATGAAGAACCAGACCCGGTAAAGAATTGAATTGTCAGAGCTTGCCACAGCAAAAAACCTTTCATCCAACACAGCGGACTCTCCGAACCTACTGTAGAAAATCACGGTCGGGACTCTGGACTGATCCTTGGTACTACAGGAACGAAAATTAACAGAGGTAAGACCTAATTTTCTTTTCCTGTACGTACCGGATCATCCACTCCTGGGATGTACCAGAGCTCGCTATCCAGGGTGGGAAACGGAGAAACCCCTCGCAAGACGCCAGCTCCAAAGTTCCCCGCTCCGGAATCCTGCACGTCCAAACGATAATGACGCCGAACGTGTGCAGGGACTTCAAGTAACCCACATTCCCCAGGGAATGTGGGTTACCTTTCATGGAGCAAGCTGAAGCAGTTACTAGAGGCACCTAAAGGCCATGGAGCATGCTTGGTCAGTTACTACAGGAACTTATACTCCAAGGACCATGCTTGGTCAGTTACTATCGGAATTTTATACTCCAAAGACTATGCTTGATCAGATACTATAGAATCTATACTCCAAGAAGCAGCTTTGCCAGTTACTACAGGAACCTATACTCCAAGGACTATGCATGACCAGATACTATAGAATCTAACTCCAAGGAGCATGCTCTGCCAGTTACTACAGATATTTGTAAAGAAGAAGCATGCTCAGTCAGTTATTAAGGAATATATACTCCAAGGAGTATGCTCAGTCACTTAATAGATAGTTGTAACCAAGAAGCTGCTTGATCAGTTACTATAACAATTTATACTCCAAGAAATATGCTTGGTCAGTTACTACAGATATCTGTAACCAAGAATCATATTCAGTCAGTTACTATAGGAATCTCCAAGAAGCATGCTTGTTCAGTTGCTACAGGAACTTATATTCCAAAGAGTATATTTGGTCAGTTACTACAGTTATTTGTAACTAAGAAGCATGCTCAGTCAGTTACTATAGGAATGTATACTTCAAGGAGTATATTTGGTCACTTACTAAGATATTTGTACCAAGAAGCATGCCTGCTCAGTGATTATAAGAACTTATACTCCAACGAGTATTCTTGTGTCGTTATTACTGATATTGGTAACCAAGAACATACTTGAACAGTTACTAACAGATATCAGTAACCAAGAAGCATGCTTGGCCAGTTACTATAGGAATCTCTAAGAAGCATGCTTGATAGGTTGCTATAGGAAACCTATACTCCAAGGAGTATGTTTGGTCAGTTACTAACAGGAATCTGTAACCAAGAAGCATGCTCAGTCAGTTACTATAGGCATCTATACTCCAAGGAGTATACTTGATCAGTTTATTATGTGGGCGATTTACAAAGTAATTTAGCTAGGTAAGCAGTGATTTACCTGGGTAAACTGACTTGTCTGAAATTTGTCCCCACCCCACTGCCTGACTAAAGTACATGTGGGTTTCCATGGCATATTGTTGCAGATGTGGACCCTTAGACTGAGGGGGAGTTGGCACAACCTGCAGGGAGGAGCCAGTGCGGTCCCCATCATTGGCAGGCAGAGCTGGCAGTATCAGAGGCCAAACTGGAGCTTCAGTATTACCAGCCCACATTCACCTTAGGTTGAGTCCTCGGGTGTCGAGGCCGGCTGGTCTTAACGTGCTGGCCTCTGTGGAGATGAAGATCCATCACAATGAATTCCATTGCAGGTCAGCACGGAGCAGGAAGTGGGGTCAGGACAAGCAGTGAATGGGGCATCTTTCTGGCAACTACGGAAAGCTGTAAGTGGTCAATGAAGGCTTTCATTATGAAGCTCCAGAGTGGAAAATTCTTGGTTATTCATAGAAATAGTCACCAGAAGAGTCAATTGAGGAGCTGGAGTCGTGACGCCTAGGATCACCTACACACTAGATCCTAGGTTTGTTAGTTTCCTGGCTTCAGTGGGCAGTACACAAGCTGGTGTCTAGTCCAGGCACAGTAGACGCAGAGTCATAGCTGGTGTCAGCGAAGCCTTTCTTCAGGGATGAGGTTGTCCCTGTCAGAGTTGCATTGGTTTTTTCAGTCGTGCCCGGGCTGGAGCTGCCGTCAGAGTGGGAGAGAGGGAGCATCGAAAATGAAGGAGCCAGTGCAAACTGTCTGCACGGTGAGCAAAGCTCCTAGATTTTTGCTGGAGATGCCAAGTCAATTCTCCCAGCCAAATCAATAAGGCCATGTAGGGATTCAGGAAGCTCGGGAACGGCTAGCTCATCCTTAATCTGGGACGGCAGCTCCTGTGGCCATGGTCCGGAACTTAATTGTGTGGTTCACTAAGGGTCCATTGCCCTGACAAAAGTGAAGAAGGTCCGAACCCACTGTGGACAACTGTGGCCGGGTTTGTCGAAGATGAGCTTAAAGGCCTTGACAAACTGTTGCAGATCCTGGAGAAGGGCATCCCATGCTCCCACAAAGGAGAGGCCCAGGGCAAGGCCTTTCCATCCAACAGAGAGATCATGAAGGTGGTCTTGACAGAACTGTTGGGAAACAGTGCAGGCTGGAGGGAGAAGTGCATGAAGCATTGGTACATGAACGCTTGGCAATGTTTCGGATCTCCAATGTAGCTGGGGGTGAACTGGAAAATGAATCATGGGTGGAGCTGATATGGCTGGAGGTGCTGAGGTGGCTTGCAGGAGGTGAAAAGGCAGCTGAGGCAGGCACTGAGTCTCTCCATGGAGCCCAGCAGGAGTTCCAGACACTGCTGCTGCTGCTGGATTTTCTGTGCTAGGCGGGAATGGCCTGGAGGCCCGAGATGTCCGCTGAGTCCATGGCCTCAGCAATCTGTTGCGGATGTGGATCCTTAGACTGAGGGGGAGTTGGAACAATCCACAGAGAGAAGCCCTGCAGATCCCCACCATTGGCAGGAGGAGCTGGCAGTAGCAGAGGCCAAAATGGAGCTTCACCAAAGTAGCCCACATTCCCCTTAGGTTGAGCCCTTGGGTGCCGGGATTGGCTAGTCTTAGGTGCAGGCCTTTATGGAGGTGAAGATCCATCGTGAAGAATTTGTTGCAGGCCAGCACGGAGCAGGAAGCGGAGTCAGGACAAGCAGCAGTCAGGACAGGCGGCAGTCAACAGGGTCAGGTTCAGGCTGTGGATAGAGGCAGGCAGTGTACTCACAGTGCCGTGGTGCAGGCAGAATTCAGTCAGAAGTGGAAGCAGGCAGTGGTCAGAGGCATGCGGATGTCAAGCAGCGTCGAGGTCCAAGGTCAAGCCAGAAGTCCAGTCCAAGTTGATGCCAGAAGCCTGGTCTGAAGTCAAAGCCAGAAGTCCAGTCCGAAGAGATGAGGAATGAAGAGGAATGAAGAGGAAAGAGGAGGTCGAGAGACCACAGGAGCAAGACAAGGTGCTGAAGACAGATGACAGAAAGACTGACCATGAAGACAGGGACTCAGGAGACAAGAACTGTCAAGGAATCAGGAAAGGGACACAGGAGCATAGGAACAACACATAGCGGAAACCAGGAGTGTGAGGCAAAGCAGTACTCCAGGAAGAGTCGGCCTATTGCCGAGGCACTGGAGAGGCATCCAAGGCAGGTTTAAAGAGTGCAGGAATCCTGACGTCATCGGCGGGCACCTCTCTGGATTGCCTGCCACTGGCCCTTTAAGTTCAGCGTGGGTGTCACGCAAGCGCTAGGGGAGTCGTGGCCTAGAGTCGGTGGCGTTCTGCCATGAATGGTGGAGCGTGAGGTCATGCCGGGTGAGGAAGCCAGAGTCGAAGGTATCTCTGGGGAAGCCCTGCGACGGAAGTAAGAGCGGCGGCTTGCAGGAGGGATATATATACTTTTTTTTCCAGGCAAAGGTAGCATTCCTGGTGGCATGGAGAGGTCATGCATTGCCAGATTCATTAAGATTACTATCCAATCCAATTCACTTCAAGAAATCCTTAAAAACCCACCTGTTTCAGATTGCTTTCAAAATTACTTCAAATAAACATTAATCACTTTACACATCACATAACCATCCACTTTTCAGTTTTCCCCTCATATACCGCTACAATGTAGAAGATGGCACTTATCTTGTTTTTGTTAGGATTTAATAATTTGTGAACTTGTTTTATTGTATTTTTATTTTATTATAAGATTTGTGTCATTTTTAATTATGTTATTTTATTTTTATGATTTGAACACAGTTTTGACTAAACCTTGTTTGGAAAAGCGGTATAGAAGCATTTTTAAATAAATAAATAAATAAATGTTAGGCAAAGAGGATAAGTAGACTTGATTTTCACACAAAGCAAATGCAAAATCCCCAGGTACTTTTAATCTAGGTAGTTTGTAGGCAGTTTCCCCTCTAAACATTAACTAGCGCCTCCTTGGCAGCGCGACCCCCTCATTTAAATATTCGATCGTGCACCCAGGAGAGGTGGCTGGGTGCATGTTAGGAAAACGGGAGCTGAGCACCCATTTTCCACCCAGATTTATTGCATCGGCCCCTTAGTTACTACAGACATGTACACTCCATGGAGTAAGCGCAGTCAGTTGCTACCGACATCTATACCCCATCAGTTATGCTCGGTCAGTTACTACAGGTATGTAATGTTTCTACAATTCTATTATCTGAAGTGTTAATGGCACAGCAACACTCTTGGTGCACCTTGATAAACCTCAGAAGAGATTTCTTGCCGAAAGTTTCGTGAGGTTACCTGGCTGAGGTCGTTCTCCAGCTCCAGTTGCCTCCTCTCCGTTTGACTTCGGACAAACTCCCATCGCTGATTCATCTGCTGCAAGCTGGCCTGCAGCAACCTCCGCATTATCCCCGAGGCTGGCCTGCAGCAGCCCCTGACCCACCTCACTCACCGACGCCACGGTCCGTGCGTGGGACATGACGTCGTTCCTCAGCACCTGTCAGACACAGCCCCAAACACTGTCAGGTTCCCCATATTCCTGCCAGACCTCCAGAGCAAGGTGCTAGCTCCAATGGCAAATCAAAAGCATAGGGGCACTAGGGAACTGCTGAAAACGCTGTCACAGTGGGAAAAGCACTGACCGAGAACTCCCGTGCCTCATAGCTGGAATGACTGTCTCCGAGGGGGGGAGAATCCTACCGCTCTGTCTCCGTGCAGATGTAAAGATTAAAGGAAAACTCTAAAGCTCAGATCACTTGCATGATCTTTAGGAGAACACTTACATAATTTTCTTTTTTTAAATATCAGGGAAGTAAATCCTTGGGAAAATGCTGTGCAATTTTTTTTTTTTTATGGTCCCATAGTTCTTATTTTTTTTTTTTTCTTCCATCTCAGCTGGAATCAGGCCTGGGATCCTGGTGCCGTGTACCTTCATTCGCATCTACTCGGGGATTTTCCTCCCCTGTTTTAACGGAGCCTTTCTCCCACCAGAAACCGGGAGCCAAGCATCAGGGCTCCTTCCAGGATCTTCTGGCCATGGGTTTTGGGGGCCGCCAGGTGTGGTCCTTAACGATGACTATGACTCCCCTTCCCCCCCCCCCCCCTTCCCTCAGGGGCTGTGAACACTACTTCTGCAGCAGCCCCAACCAACCCGGGTAAGATCTCATCTGGTACCTAAAGCTGGGAGCTTTCGCATGGCAGGGTGCAGTTCTGCCACCGAGCCACCAGGCGGCCTCCAGCTGCACTCTCTCACACTAATTCTGCACTGTGTCTGCCCAATTTCACCCTTGCTTTGAGTATGAGCCCTGGTGCAAAAGCTTCTAACAAAAAAGCCCAGGACCAACAAGGTAAGCAAGGAAATGCCAGGGGCGAGCGGGGGGAAATGCACGGGTGGGCTGTGCACCCCTGCTGGTCTAAGGCTGGAGAGGAAACGCCCTGCACCTTGGGTGGGTGCTTCGGGGTGAGCGGGTGGTGAGGATTGGTTTAAACAGCAGCAGGGTGCTGAGAGTGTGACTAGCACAGAGAGCTGGGTACCCCCTGAGACCCTTACTGCCACCACTGTACAGATACAGATCAAAGACCGTCTCTGCTCCATGGAGTTTACTACCTAGTCAAGACAAAAGAGAATCTGTGGGGAACGCATTTATTGTACAGAAGTGGTTAGGATCTAAAAGCAGCCTCAAAAAGGTGAGTTTTAAGCCTGGATTTGAATATAGTCAGAAAATAGCATGAAACACCGACTCGGGAAGCTTGTTCTAGGCCATACAGTACAGCAAGTGTGCAGTCAGGAGTTAGCGGTGGAGGACAAGGGCACAGATACGAGCGACCTGAGTGGAGTTCATGAGGAAGTGTGTAGGAGAGAGAAGAGAAGACAGGTAAGGAGGAGCCACAGAGGGATAGGAAGAGAAGCCTGAACTGTATGCGGAAGCCAATGCAGTGACTTGAGAAGGGAGTTACATGCAGAAGGAAGATAAATCTTGCAGCCGAATTCTGAAGAAAAGAAAGATGGTTCTGAAGGAGGTGATACGAGAGAAGATGAGTGTTTTGGAAGAATGGCCAGAAAAGAAGGAATTTAGCGATGTTACAGAGGAAAAAATGATAGGCTTTACCAGAGTTTGTATGTGCATAATGAAGGAGAGATAGCCAAGATGACCTGAATGTTAAGGGCTGAGGGATGGGGGAAGTGGATTTGGGGGAAATAAGAACTTCCATCTTGGCCATGTTAAGATTAAGGTGGTGGTGGGACATCCAGGCAGCAACGTCAGACAAGCAGGCTGAGATCTGGGACTGGATTCTCCCTGCTGTCAATAGGAAAGTCACAAAAATTCTCTGTACTTAGTCTCCCTCAAAACACGCACACCCAGAAACACACATGCACACACACACACCCACCCAGACACAAAAATACACGCATATAAAGAAATATATACAGAAACACAAATAGATACACATCTACTGTATACACACAACCAGAAATGCATGTACATACACCAAACACATTAATATACCCATATAAAGAATATATAAACAAAAACACATACAGATATACATCTACTGTGCACACACACCCAGAAACACATACACACACACACCTGGACACAGAAATATATCCATACAAAAAAATACATACAAAAACACATACAGATATACATCTATTTTATACATGCATCCAGAAACACACACACACCCAACACGTAAATATACCCATAAAAAGAAATACATACAAAAACATACAGATACACAATACTATCTATATACACATACCCGAACAGAGACTAATACCCATATAAAAACATATATACAAAAACACAACCAGATACACATCTACTATAAACACCCACCCAGAAACACATACACACACACTCGGACATAGAAATACACCCATATAAGAAATACATATAAAACATATACAAATACACATCTATTGTATACACTCACCCAGACACAGACATATACCTATATAAAGAAATGCATAAAAAGACACAGAGATACACATCTATATATACATATTCCCAGAAACACATGCACACACACCTGGACAGAGAAATATACCCTTATAAAGAAATATATACAAAAAAACCACATACAGATACACATTGACAGGGAACACACCCAAAAAACACATGCACACATACACACCCTGACACAGAAATATACCCACATACAGAAATACATACCGATACAAATATACTGTATACACAAACCCAGAAACACAAGCACACATACCCTGATACAGAAATATACCCGGATAAAGAAATACAAACAAAAACACATACAGATACACATCTACTGTGCACACATACCCAGAAACACATGCACCAGGTGGCGAATTCTATATTTGGTGAAGGTCTGTCTGTGTTTGCATGTGGGATCAAGGTGAGGTGTTCTGCTAGCAGGTAGTTTCTGTGTCAGTCTCTTAGCAGTTCAACTTTTTCTGTTTTCCAATTTGCACTTCCTAGTACAAGGTTGTATTATGTTCTAGAACGGTGAGCAAATGTGTGAGTCTGAGATGGAGCATATGTGTGAGTGAGCATGAGTGTGAGCATGAGAGAGTGCATCTGTATGAGAATGAACATATTAGAGAGTGTGTGTTTATTTTAACTTTATGGTCTCTTTATTTTGTATTTGGTGAGGGTTTATGTTTTGCATGTGTGACTGAGTTGAGGCATTCTGCAAGTGTGTAGTTTCTCTATAGGGATCTATATTAGCCTGGCTTGTTCTGTTTTCCTAATTGGAGGTGTATAGGAAAATTAGTTCATACCTGCTAATTTTTGTTCCTGGAATACCACGGTTCAGTCCAGACTCCTGGGATATTGCCTCCCTTCCAGTAGATGGAGACAGAGAAAGTTTCACTGGCACTGGCATATAACCCAGAGTACCACCTGCAGTTGCTCACTATTGACCTGTACCCAAGCTAAGATTATTCTCACAACAATCCTAATAAACATGCAAATTATTTAGAACCAAACGAGCAAGGGTAAAGAGGATAAATCTCTTTACTTCGTAACTCCCAACCAGGAAAACAAACATGAAATCCATAGTAGCTCTGCAGCCTATATACAATAGACCCTTGACGGAACGAGCGGACTCTCCCCCCCCCCCCCTTCCCCCCACGCAGGGTGGGTGTCTGGACTGATCCATGGTATTCCAGGAACAAAAATTAGCAGGTAAGAACCAATTTGCCTTTCCTGTTCATACCCAGATCAGTCCAGACTCCTGGAATGTACCCAAGCTTCCCTAAATAGGGTGGGACTGCGAGAGTTCTGCTTGAGAACACTCTCACCAAAGCCCATGGCCTCTGGGGCCTGGATATCCAACTAGTAATGTCTGGCGAAAGTGTGCAGTGAAAGTAGCTGCCTGACAAATTACCTGCTGCGAAACCAGATGCACTCAGCCCAAGAAGTCGCCTGTGATTGAACTGAATGAGCCCTTAATCCCACCGGAACAGAGCGTCCTTTACAGATATAAGCCGAGCTTATTGCTTCCATCAACCATCGTGCTATTTTAGATTTTGAAGCCTTCTGCCCCCTTCTTCGGGCCACTCCACAACACAAAAAGATGGTCAGAAACCCCAAAGTCATTAATAACCTTGAGGTAACGCAACAAAGCCCGTTTCACATCCAAGCATCGCAGATCTTTAGTGTGTGGAGCCGATGCATCCAAATCCGGGAAAGCAGGCAACTCCATGGTCTGGTTCACATGAAACGTGGATACAACCTTCGGGAGAAAGGAAGGCACCATTCTCAAATAAATCCCAGAATCCAAAATCCTCAGGAAAGGCTCCCTACATGACACAGCCTACAGCTCCGAAATACTGCAGGATGAACAAATGGCCACCAGAAACACCACTTTTAACGTGAGATCCTTCACTGTTGACTTTCTCAAAGGTTCAAAAGGAGCCCCATATATTCCTCTGAGGACTAAATTTAGGTTCCATGAAGGACATATTTTCCGCAGTGGAGGATGCAGATGCTTCGCCCCCATGGAGGAAGCAAACCACATCCAAGTGAGCAGCCGGCACTCCACACACTTTGCTCGAAGATAGCCTAAGGCCGCAACTTGCACCTTAAGAAAGCTAAAGGCCAAACCTTTCTACAAACCCTCCTGCAAGAAAGCCAAGACGTGAGATATTGAGGCTTGAGTGGAAACTACTCCTTGGCCGGTGCACCAAGACTCGAAATTCTTCCAGACTCTGACATATGATAAAGAAGCGGAAGACTTGCTAGCCTGTATCAAAGTGGAAATGACATCTTCCAGATATCCTTTATCTCTCAGTCACCGCCTCTCAAAAGCCAGGATGCAAGACAAAAGTGATCCGCCCAATCTGAAAATATTGGGCCCTGCCATAGAAGGTTCAGCAAATGATGGAGCCACAGTGAGCTGTCGAGTGCCAAGTTCACCAGATCCGCAAACCAAGGGTGCCTCGGCCACTCTGGTGCCACCAGAATTACATCTACGGGGAAATTTTCTATTCGCCTTATCAGCTTCCCACTAGGGGCCATGGAGGAAAAACATACAGCAGAATTCCCTGGGGCCATGGTAGAACCAGAGCATCTATGCCCTCTGCTCTGTGCTCTCTTCTGCGACTGAAAAACTGAGGTACCTTGGCATTCGTCCGCAACACTATCAGGTCCAAGCTGGGAGTACGCCACTGGTGACGTATGAGAGCCATTGCCTCTTCCAACAGCTCCCACTCCCTGTGGTCCATGTTCTGCCGGCTGAGGAAATCCGCCTGTACATTGTCCACTCCAGCAATGTGAGACACTGCAAGCATTGCTAAATGCTGCTCCACCCAGAAAAACAAGTCATGAGCTTCCTGGGCTACTGCCCAACTCCTGGTTCCCCCTTGCCAGTTGGAGTAAGCCACTGTGGTCATGTTGTCTGACAATATGCTAACTAAGCGGCTGCTCGAGAGAGGCAGAAAAACAAGTAATGTATACCACACTGCCCTCTTCTCTAGACGATTGATAGACCAGGATTTCTCTTCCATAGACCACTGCCCCTAGGCCGACTGATTCTGGCCCACTGCACTCCAGCCGGACAGCCTGTCATCGGTGGTAACTACCACCAAATCTGGAACCTCCAAGTCCACTCCACAGCTGAGATGTTCTTGACCAAGCCACCTGGAAGGCTCCTCGAGCAATAAAGGAAGGTGAAATTGCTCCGACATTGGATCCCAACACAAGAGGAGGGACCACTGCAGAGGCCTCATATGAGCAGAGGCCCAAGGGATCAGCTCCAATGTTGAGGCTATAGAGCCCAACACATGAAGATAATCCCAGATTTTGTGAATCACTGCATCCAACAGCTTGCGCACTTGCTGCTGTAGTTTGAGAATACGAGCATCTGTAAGGAACACCTTCCCCACTGCTCCAAGACAAGAGGCTCTAGGGGCTCAAGCTCTAGGGGCTTGAGCCCCTAGAGCTTGAGATATGGATGAACCAAGACGCCGTTGTTCCTGAGCGCTGTTGCCAGCACAACCATCGCCTTGGTAAAAGTGCGCAGCGCTGTGGCCAGCCTGAATGGAAGGGCACAAAACTGAAAATATTTCCAGAGAACCATGAAGCGCAGAAACCGCTGGTGTTCTGGGCATATTGGAATTTGTAGATACGCTTAAGTCTAGAGAAGCCAGGACTTCTCCCTTGTGCACTGCTGAAATCACCGACCACAGAGTCTCCATGTGGAATCGAGGAACCCAGAGAGCCACATTCACCTTTTTCAGATCTAACATTGAACAGAAGGACCCTTCCTTCTTCGGGACCATGAAGTAAATGGATTACCTTCCTGTCCTTTGTTCCCCCACAGGAATGGGAAGTATGGCTCCCAGCTCTTGTAACCAATCCACAGTTCCTTGAACCACCTTCCCCTTGCAGCCTGGAGCACAGGAGGAAACCATAAACAAGTCTCAGAGCAGGCAAGAGAATTCTAACACATAGCTGTCTCTTATCACAGTGAGGACCCACTGGTCTGTTGTGATTTTGGTCCACTCCTCATAAAACCAAATCAGATGACGTCCCACATGAGGGAGAGAGGAGTGGACCAATGTCGCTTCATTGCGAGGACATTGCTCTATCATACAATGATAAGGTCATACAATGCGTCCACAACATAGGCCGCTGCTGCCTCCAGGCAGTCCGCTTGTTTAGCCTCAGATGGAGAACTGTTGCACACCGCAGCATGAATGCCAAGGGCAGACACCTCAAAAATCTTCTTGAGGTGACTCTCCAACTTATTGTCTTGCATATCCTTCAGCGCTGCTGAGCCTGCTACAGGAATGGTGGTCTTCTTAGTGACCACCGACACTAATGTGTCCACCTTAGGAAGTGCCAACAACTCGGGTGTGTCCTCTGGCAATGGGTTCAGCTTAGCCATCACCCGCCTGACCTTAAGGCCCATCTCTGGAGTGTCCCACTCCTGGACCACCAGCTATTTAACCGACTTGTGAAAAGGGAAGGCCTTCGCTGGACCCCTGAGGCCATCCGTGACTAGGTCCACACCCTCCTGATCTGACTTCTCTTAAGGAATCTTGATTCCCAACTCCCCGAGAACTTGAGAGATCAAGGGCCACAACTCTTCCTTCCACAAAAGATGCACCACCTTCGGGTCATCCCCTTCTGCCACCAGCACCTGGTCAAAATTTTCATATGGATCTTGACTATCCGAGCTGTTATCAGGCCCTGCCGGGTCCTTGCCAGTGCTAGCCGGGTCCAGAATCACAGGCCACTGTGGAATTGTGCCCTCCGAATCAGAGTTGAGATCTGGACCGCCTGGAGGAATCCTCAACCCGAGGACCCTGGGCGTCTTTCGCGGCACCATACCACCTGACCACCCAGGTCTCTTGCCCAGCTGTGGCCCGCCAGGCCTCTCTGAGACCTTCCCAGCATTCTAGTGTGCCAAATATGCCTCATGCATAGGCAAAATAAACTCAGAAGAGAATGGGGGTGGGTCCCCGAGCCCTTGACCAGGAGAGCCCCCCCCCCCCCCGAGCCATCTGAATCTGCCTCCCTATGGGGAACCGAGTCTCGCCTCACCAGAGACAGTGGGGGAGGAAGGTCTTCACTCCCTCGAAATAGCCCAGGTAAGCCATCGGCACCCGAAAACATGGCCGTCTTTCCCATGCTCGGCAGGGAGGGGTGGCTGAGTTCAAAGGCGCTCCCGCGGCCCGAGCACTGCTTTGGTTGCCACTCCGACGTGGCGTTTGATGGCCCTGACCTGCTCTCTCCACCAGAGAGGCAGCAGGAACACAGTCCGGTGCGGAACAACCGTGCGCGAGCATCACCGCATGAGCGACATGCACTGCTGCGCACCATTACCAGCCGAACGCCGCTCCGCTTGCAACAAGGCCAGACCACGTGTCCCAAAGCAGCACTGCCGCCACGCACAGGGAACTAAAGTAATCACCTGCTGCCCGAGAACTCAACTCTGAGCAGCCCAAACGCAGCCTTCCAGCACCTCTTCCCCTGCCTGCAATTAAGCCATTTCTTTTTTTTTTTTTAAACTTTAATCGGACAGAGGAAGGTCAGAAAAAAGGCCACAACCCTGTTGTAGAGCTTCCGGATTCCACCTGTTCTCCTGTGGGGGAGGAGGAGGTAGCAGGCCTCACCAGTCCCCGACCCCCTGCTCATTTCCCTCACCTCCAGGAGGGAGAGCCCCACCAGGGCCTAACAACATCCTGGGAGGGGATCTAATAAAAATCTTCGTTCTCTTCTCCCTCTTTTTTGTTTTTCAGACTGTAGGGATTGCACCTCTACCACTTGCTGGAGACAGAGAAATACTGAGCTACTCCGGGTTACATGCCAGTGCCAGTGCAACTTCCTCTGTCTCCATCTGCTGGAAGGGAGGCATAATCCCAGGAGTATGGACCGAACCGGGTATGAAAAGAAATGGTGATTTACGGCCTGGTGTAATATTTGCAATGTTGCTTTTTCATAGTTAGGTTTGCATGCCGGCACTTAGCGTACACACCCACACATAAACACATGCATAAACACACACATGCCCAGAGACAAAAATATGCAAACAGAAATACATACACAAATATATACAGACCCAAAAATATATACAAACTCATGAAGACATATACCTTCCGAAATCTGATGATGCCACAGCTCCTAAAAGGATCAGTCTGAGCTAGATGCCCTGATAACTGTAGCTCTTACCACCAGACATGCTTAAAGCATGTAGCTAACAGGTGCTCCTGTTCTGACTTCTAGAGAGATGCAGCAGGCATGAAGGACGCTATGGGGAATTATTTTTTTCTGTTCAAACTACTTATTCAGCACCATGGATAGCAGCTTTATCAGGCAGCAGTTTTATGTCTGGAACCATAAAATTGCAGGTCAACAAGTGTCTAGTGTCTCTGTGTGCCTCAGGGTCAAATTTATAGTCACCAAGGGTCACACAGAGGGTCAGTGACAGAGCTGGGATTAGAACTGAGGCACAGGAGGATAAAGTGACTCACCCAGGGTCACACAGAGAGTCAGTGACAGAGCTGGGATTAGAACTGAGGCACAGGAGGATAAAGTGACTCACCCAGGGTCACACAGAGAGACAGTGACAGAGCTGGGATTAGAGCTGAGGCACAGGGGGATAAAGTGACTCACCCAGGGTCACACAGAGGGTCAGTGACAGAGCTGGGATTAGAAATGAGGCACAGAGGGATAAAGTGACTCACCCAGGGTCACACAGAGAGACAGTGACAGAGCTGGGATTAGAGCTGAGGCACAGGGGGATAAAGTGACTCACCCAGGGTCACACAGAGTCAGTGACAGAGCTGGGATTAGAGCTGAGGTACAGGGAGATAAAGTGACTCACCCAGGGTCACACAGAGAGACAGTGTCAGAGCTGGGATTAGAACTGAGGCACAGGGGGATAAAGTGACTCACCCAGGGTCACACAGCGAGTCAGTGTCAGAGCTGGGATTAGAACTGAGGCACAGGGAGATAAAGTGACTCACCCAGGGTCACACAGAGAGTCAGTGACAGAGCTGGGATTAGAACTGAGGCACAGGGAGATAAAGTGACTCACCCAGGGTCACACAGAGTCAGTGACAGAGCTGGGATTAGAGCTGAGGCACAGGGGGATAAAGTGACTCACCCAGTCACACAGAGAGACAGTGACAGAGCTGGGATTAGAGCTGAGGCACAGGGGGATAAAGTGACTCACCCAGGGTCACACAGAGAGTCAGTGACAGAGCTGGGATTAGAACTGAGGCACAGGGGGATAAAGTGACTCACCCAGGGTCACACAGAGAGACAGTGTCAGAGCTGGGATTAGAACTGAGGCACAGGGAGATAAAGTAACTCACCCAGGGTCACAAAGAGAGTCAGTGACAGAGCTGGGATTAGAACTGAGGCACAGGAGGATAAAGTAGCTCACCCAGGGTCACACAGAGAATCAGTGACAGAGCTGGGATTAGAACTGAGGCACAGGGGGATAAAGTGACTCACCCAGGGTCACACAGAGAGTCAGTGTCAGAGCTGGGATTAGAACTGAGGCACAGGAGGATAAAGTGACTCACCCAGGGTCACAAAGAGAGACAGTGTCAGAGCTGGGATTAGAACTGAGGCACAGGGGGATAAAGTGACTCACCCAGGGTCACACAGAGAGTCAGTGACAGAGCTGGGATTAGAACTGAGGCACAGGAGGATAAAGTGACTCACACAGGGTCCCACAGAGAGTCAGTGACAGAGCTGGGATTAGAACTGAGGCACAGGAGGATAAAGTGACTCACACAGGGTCACACAGAGAGTCAGTGACAGAGCTGGGATTAGAGTTGAGACACAGGGAGATAAAGTGACTCACCCAGGGTCACACAGAGAGTCAGTGACAGAGCTGGGATTAGAACTGAGGCACAGGAGGATAAAGTGACTGACACAGGGTCACACAGAGAGTCAGTGACAGAGCTGGGATTAGAACTGAGGCACAGGAGAATAAAGTGACTCACACAGGGTCCCACAGAGAGTCAGTGACAGAGCTGGGATTAGAACTGAGGCACAGGAGGATAAAGTGACTCACACAGGGTCACACAGAGAGTCAGTGTCAGAGCTGGGATTAGAACTGAGGCACAGGGGGATAAAGTGACTCACCCAGTCACACAGAGAGACAGTGTCAGAGCTGGGATTAGAACTGAGGCACAGAGAGATAAAGTGACTCACACAGGGTCCCACAGAGAGTCAGTGACAGAGCTGGGATTAGAACTGAGGCACAGGAGGATAAAGTGACTCACACAGGGTCACACAGAGAGTCAGTGTCAGAGCTGGGATTAGAACTGAGGCACAGGGGGATAAAGTGACTCACCCAGTCACACAGAGAGACAGTGTCAGAGCTGGGATTAGAACTGAGGCACAGAGAGATAAAGTGACTCACACAGGGTCCCACAGAGAGTCAGTGACAGAGCTGGGATTAGAACTGAGGCACAGGAGGATAAAGTGACTCACACAGGGTCACACAGAGAGTCAGTGACAGAGCTGGGATTAGAACTGAGGCACAGGAGGATAAAGTGACTCACACAGGGTCACACAGAGAGTCAGTGACAGAGCTGGGATTAGAACTGAGGCACAGGAGGATAAAGTGACTCACACAGGGTCCCACAGAGAGTCAGTGACAGAGCTGGGATTAGAACTGAGGCACAGGAGGATAAAGTGACTCACCCAGGGTCACACAGAGAGTCAGTGACAGAACTGGGATTGGAACTGAGGCACAGGGAGATAAAGTGACTCACCCAGGGTCACACAGAGAGTCAGTGACAGAGCTGGGATTGGAACTAAGAGTCAGGGGGATAAAGTGACTCACCCAGGGTCACACAGAGAGTCAGTGACAGAGCTGGGATTAGAACTGAGGCACAGAGGGATAAAGTGACTTACCCAGGGTCACTCAGAGAGTGAGTGACAGAGCTGGGATTAGAACTGAGGCACAGGAGGATAAAGTGACTCACACAGGGTCCCACAGAGAGTCAGTGACAGAGCTGGGATTAGAACTGAGGCACAGGAGGATAAAGTGACTCACCCAGGGTCACACAGAGAGTCAGTGACAGAGCTGGGATTAGAACTGAGGCACAGGGAGATAAAGTGACTCACCCAGGGTCACACAGAGTCAGTGACAGAGCTGGGATTAGAGCTGAGGCACAGGGGGATAAAGTGACTCACCCAGTCACACAGAGAGACAGTGACAGAGCTGGGATTAGAGCTGAGGCACAGGGGGATAAAGTGACTCACCCAGGGTCACACAGAGAGTCAGTGACAGAGCTGGGATTAGAACTGAGGCACAGGGGGATAAAGTGACTCACCCAGGGTCACACAGAGAGACAGTGACAGAGCTGGGATTAGAACTGAGGCACAGGAGGATAAAGTGACTCACACAGGGTCCCACAGAGAGTCAGTGACAGAGCTGGGATTAGAACTGAGGCACAGGAGGATAAAGTGACTCACACAGGGTCACACAGAGAGTCAGTGTCAGAGCTGGGATTAGAACTGAGGCACAGGGGGATAAAGTGACTCACCCAGTCACACAGAGAGTCAGTGTCAGAGCTGGGATTACAGCTGAGGCACAGGGGGATAAAGTGACTCACCCAGGGTCACACAGAGAGTCAGTGACAGAGCTGGGATTAGAACTGAGGCACAGGGGGATAAAGTGACTCACCCAGGGTCACACAGAGAGTCAGTGACAGAGCTGGGATTACAGCTGAGGCACAGGGGGATAAAGTGACTCACCCAGGGTCACACAGAGAGTCAGTGACAGAGCTGGGATTAGAACTGAGGCACAGGGGGATAAAGTGACTCACCCAGGGTCACACAGAGAGTCAGTGACAGAGCTGGGATTAGAACTGAGGCACAGGGGGATAAAGTGACTCACACAGGGTCCCACAGAGAGTCAGTGACAGAGCTGGGATTAGAGTTGAGACACAGGGGGATAAAGGGACTCACCCAGGGTCCCACAGAAGTGACTAGTAGAAGAGAAAGTCACATCTCAGCATGTCTTTAATACAATAACACTCCACACTAATTAGCAGATAACACTCAGTCAGTAAATCCATACCTTGTGCTTTGCCAGTTCAATCTCACAGCTCTGCAAGTCAATGCTGACCATCCTCTGCCCCTGCAGCTGGTCAGCAGCATGCGACAACCACTGCAGCTGCTCCTCTAACTGGTTCTGGAACTGGCCGAGACCCAGGAGCGCCGCTTCCAGCTGGTGCTGTGAAGAGAGTACAGAGCTGAAGGGAGAATTTCTTGAGCACAGAGTCCTCCCAGGGGACGGAGAAGCCTCTCCTCTGAGGTGTCCTGCTTGGCTGATCCCCCCTCAGCCCCCTGCCTCTCACCTCCCCTGTCTGGCTCCTGCAATGTTTTATTACTCCTGAAGGCATTGATGGGACAGGAACAAAACTGCTCCTTTCAGGGTCCTAAACAGAAGGGGAGGATCAGAGACTGCACGGCAGGTTATCGAGACTGTATTAACCTAATTCCCTTATTCTCTGACAAACTAGGGGCTGCAGTTCATGCCCGGCCCTGTGGGAGGCGTCCCTCTGGCCTGCGGCAGTGACGGCGCGTCAGTTCCGCCTGTGGCATCCACAGGGAAGAGGCGGCATGGCTGCCGTGGGCCGGACAGAAGCCCCTCCCTCCCCCAGGTTTCTCATCAGGAACTGCCCTGTTCTTGGCTGGAAGCCCGGAGCCCCCTCGTTCCCAGGGGTCTGGAGCCGCACTCAGACTCTCGACGTTTAGCTCTGAGGCAACGCAAGTTTGTCTAAATCTGAGGCCTTCTGTCCATCTGTCACTAGGTGGCTGCTCCCACTTGAATGCAAAAGGTGGAGCTTTTTAAATACATAAAAAATAAATCAGAACCTTTCTTAGTGCAACCATTTCCACCCTCGGCAATGTCCTCTTTATCATCCCCACTCCTGTTAGATTATCGCTTTAGTCTATACCTTTGCTAGTGCCATCACTTTTGCCATCCTTTACGTCCCTGTGGTGGGAGGAGAGGGAGGTGGGACGAGGGGGGGGGTATCTACCTTATAAATGGGCTCTGACCGACGGCCCGCAAATGCGCAGTAGAGAGCAGCTCTACCGCGCATGCGCGGGTGAGCACGTCGGTCAGAGCCGAGCGTGCCCGAAAAAAAAAAAATGGCGCTGGGGCCGCAGGAGCGGCGGCGGTGAGAAGCAGGAGCGGCGGCGAGGAACAGGAGCAGCGGCAGCGACGAAAAAAAAAATGGCGCTGGGGCCGCAGGAGTGGCGGCGGCGAGAAGCAGGAGTGGGAGGAGCAGTAGTGGGGGCAGCGATGATGAGCAGTAGCGGCGCCGCGCACACGCGCGCGGGAGGGACCCCCCCCCGGAGATCTTCCGTCTGCCGGTTGTGGATGATCTGAAAGGGGAGGGGATTGAGAGAGGGGGAGTGACTGAGGAGAGGGAGGAGAGAGTGAGGGGAGGAGAGAGTGAGGGGGGAGGGGAAGGGGAGGGGGGAGGAGAGAGTGGGGGGGGAGGAGAGAGTGGGGGGGGAGGAGAGAGTGGGGGGGAGGAGAGAGTGAGGGGAAGGGGAGGGAGGAGGAGAGAGTGAGGGGGAGGAGAGAGTGGGGGGGAGGAGAGAGGGGAAGGAAGGGTAGGGGGGAAGAGGAGAGGGGGGAAGGGGAGAGGGAGGGAGAGGGGGAGAGGGAGGAAGAGGGAGAGGGAGAGGGAGGGAGACTAGAGGGAGGAGGGAGAATGAGGGGGAGGAAGAGGGAGTGGGAAGGAAATGGACCGAAAATTTTTTTTTTAAATGTAGCCCGTTGTTACGGGCTTAACGGCTAGTAATGCTATAAAATAAATAGGGGGGTCTAAAACTGTGTTGTTTTGCTGCAGCTGCTATCTGGGCCTGCTAAGCCTATTCTTCTTGCGGTGTTTTTGTGCACAATAAAGATTGTCAAATTTAAAAAAAAAAAAACACTTTTGAAACTTCAGGAGGATGCGTGGATATTTTCTTTCTCCAGAGAGCCACCCCCACGGAGCAGCAGCTGGAAATGCGGGCAGGTGCACGGCAACCGTACAAGGAGGGAAAGCACCCACCGACGTTGCCCTTCGGCGGCCGGACTTAAGGGCGCCCGCCCCCCCCCCCCCCCCCGGGAGTTTTGTAGAAATCTGCACGCGCGTGCCCGAGTCGCGCCGGTTTTCAAAGGGAGCTCGTGCCGGAGGGTTCGCTTGCAAAGTTTCCCTGGCCGGGAGCACCCGCTCACGACGCTATCCCATGCTCTTCAGCGCGGGCGGCTTTGCCGAGAACGTTTCCCTGCGCACGTGAGTAAATGGGAACCCGCCGCTCTGCCCCGGGCCCCTTTCCGTGGGGGCAGTCCTGCTTTACCCGCGGAATCGCCTCTCAAACAACCTTCCCTCTGTCTGTGGGCAGCAGCGTTCCCCCGGATCTCTTTACCCAGACTGCATTACCCGGATATTCCAGGTAACGCGCCACTGAATTCACCTGCGGAGAGTTACTCGGGTAACGCTAGCGGGTAACCTGGCCACTCGCCGGCCTTCTGAAGACGGATCTCTTAGAAAGACAGGAAGTGGGCCAGTGGCTTCCCAATCCATCCCCCCCTCCCACCTGCAAGATAAGTAACAGCAGCGAGCCAGCCACACCCCGCTCTCCTCCGTCCCGCACCTAAAAAAGAGGAGTGCGGAAAATCCTCACCTCCCCACCCGTAAACCCCTCAAAAGTATCCGGCAAGCCCAGAGGATCTTACCTCTAAGTGCTGGTAGTGCTGCCAGCTCCGGGCATTTAATGGAGACTTATTCACTTCCCTCTGGGGGTGAAGCGCCGATCCCCATTCACAGCTCAGCTCAGGGAAGGGATCGAGCCCCGTTCAGACTGGATTTATGAATGGGGATTGGTTTAGTCACCCCAGACTGAAGTAAAAGAACAAATATTCAGTGCTGGGAGCTGTCAGCTGTACCGGCACTTACTATTCCTCCTGTTGGGTTTCAGGGACACTTTTGGGGGGTTTGCAGGTAGGGGTGGGGATTTGGCACATCACGGGTTTTTTTAGGTAGGTGAGAGGGTAGGGAGAAGAGTGCTGCTGGCCCAGAACTTTTTTTTTAATTTTAGGGGGTGAGGGGTGGGGTGGGAGGGAACGGGGATCAGGAGATACAGTTTTTTTATATTGGGCAGGAGGGTGGGGATCGCTCATGTTTGGCCTGCTACACTTGTTTTCATCTTGGAGGATGGGGAAGGGAGGATCTGTTGTGACTTGGCCCGCTGCAGTTTTTTAATTTTAAGAGGGGAGGGAGGGAGGATCAGTCACGGCTTAGCCCACTACAGTTTTTTTGTATCTTGCGGGATTGGTCACTGCTTGGCCCATGATAGATTTTTTTATCTTACAGGTGGGAGGTAGGGGGATCAGGTGGCATTGGCCCACTATGCAGATAACTTTAGGATAGGTATTTGGCCAACCAAAGTCACCCAGATGACTCTGCTCAGCTTGTGCTAAATATGCGTGCTGATTGGAGAATGTTTAGCCACATGGCATGAATGCTCTCAGCGTCATCTCTTTTTATCTAGGTAAATTCTGTGCAATCAACAATTTGTTTGGACAAAACTTAACCAGCGAGCTGGGGGAGAGGGGGGAAACTTTAAACACCGGAGTTTGTCCAGCTAGCTCCAAAAGTTAACGAAACAAATTCTTTGAACATCAAGCTCTCAGTTTAAAATAGAAATAAACCATGGCACACTGCAGCATTTGGGACTGCTCTTATGCTATTCCCCCCAGCTGCCAGTAGGAGGCATCCATCTGTGGAGCTCCAGGCACTCTCTCGGTGCTGCTGCTCATCCCTTGCTGGCCACAGTAAGGAGATTCTGAGCCTCCCAGTCATTGGACCACCCATACTCTTTTCCCAGAAGCAATTACTATGTCACCTGCTCATTGGCTTCATTTCCGGCACTACTGTCTCTTTTCCCAGAAGCAATTACTATGTCACCTGCTCATTGGCTTCATTTCCGGCACTACTGCCTCACCCACGTTTCCTCTGGTGCAATGGGATCGTTCTAGAGCTGCAGACAAATGCCACAGTGCCACTGGCCTGGACCTCCCTGGTGCTGCACTGACTCTTGTACTCCCCACCAGGCTTCCATGGGTCGTATGCACGTGCCCACCTGACACAATCACAGGGGCCTTCGGTGGAACCAACAACACAAAGAGATGAGCATGGCATCACTTCACTGCATGAAATGTATATTTTATTTCTACACCACAATGGGCAGGTCCCTGGACCTGGTTCTGTGTCACAGAAGCAATACCTGAAATGAAGTTCTGGAAGAGAGAAAGGACTTGGAGAAGGAACAGGGGAGAGAGGGGACAGTGCTCCAAAAGATAAAGGAGGAGAGGTGGAAGAGATCAGACGGGTGAGGGGAGGAAAGGAAAGGGAGAGTGAGTGAAGGAGCAGAGAGGATCTCCAGCTTTCAACTTGACCTTCCACCTCATCTCAGCTTCACATGGGGACCAAGGACAGCAGCAGGACCCTGGGGTTTACTGTAAACCTGTCCTAATATGACATATTGCCGCAGTGTAACACATATAGTCGGTGTTCTCCAAGAGAAGAGCAGCAACTGTTAAACCCATCAAGGTAAATCTGAGTTACCGTGGCTGTAATTGCAGTAATTATAAAATGCCCTTTAGCTGGCTTTGAAAGGTAAGCAATGTGATCAGGGACTGAAACATCCAAACCCCCCACTGCCACCATCACCACCACCTCCAGTAGCCGTGTCAACCTTGTCGACGACAATTCTGGCTTCCTGCTACCACAGGATGCCGGATCATGCCACTCTCTGCCAGACTGCAGCATTTTCATGGAATTTCTGACATCTCCCAACCCATGGGATTTACTTGTTGCTGGAGTCTCTGACATTTCCAGCACCTGAGAATCTAGGGAATCTACCTAATGCAATGTGATTTGATTGATTTCTTACTTGCTTCTACAAAGAAGATGTATCCCGTTCTCCAACCAAGCTGGCTGATTTATGACAAAATCTGCAACATACTCATTCTGAAATCCCTTGCAGTGCTATGTAGGCTACTGACATGGCTGTAGGAAGCTTCTTATTTATTTATTTATTTGCCAATTTGTTTTCTATACTGCCTATAACAGAAAAACTGTGCTAAGCAGTGAACAGTAAGACAAGTCAAAAATATCAAATTAGATACATTTCCAAACAAATAACACCATCATAATTAAAACTTACATAACTTAAAACCTCAAGAAAAAGCCAGATGGAAGAAATATGCTTTCAACTGCTTTCTAAAGAGTTTATAGTCAGTAAGACTTCTTAACTCAGTGGGCCGCTCATTCCATAGAGCGGGACCCGAAACAGCATAGGCCCTCGAGTGAGTAGTCTGGAGCCGATAAGTTTTAATGGTAGGGACAAGAAGCAAACCCTTGTCTACAGATCTTAAGGACCTTGAAGGGACATTCCTCCCCACTTTGTCAGACAACAAGGATAAACCAATAGAGTAGAGGGCTTTCTGTACAAAAGTCATTAACTTGACAGGAAACCAATGAAGCTGATAGGCGCTATAGAAATATGTTCCCTAAGAGGACAAGAAGTAAATAATCGGGCAGCAGCATTTTGTAACAGTTGAAGTGATGCAGCCATGTATTTTGGCAGCCCAGCGTACAATGAATTACAGTAGTCTACTGCGGTCAAGATGAATGCCTATTCTACTGCTCGAAAATCTGATCTTGGTAAAAGATATTTTAAGGGACAAAGAACCCGTAACTTAAAGAACACCAACCAAATCACATCTCGGAGCTGGAGCTTTAGCCCAAAGTTAGAATCTAGTAAGAAACCTAAATCACAAATTACTGGAGAGAATACAAGTGGTGACCCTTCCACAGTGATGACTGGCAGTATTATTTGAGACAAATGTCTACTCAACTATAAGGGCCTCAGTTTTAGCAAGGTTAAGTGTTAGGCCATGTTTGCTTAAGCCATAACTTGATGGCAGAAATACAGTTCACTCAGAAAATGTTAACAAAGCAATAGTTAATACAATTTCTTACCTGTCTGTCTACAACTTCCTCTTCCAGCCGATCCCAGCGATGCCTGAAGTCTTCCAGCTGAGCTGTGGCCTCTTTGTCCTCTGGTTTCACAGGTGCTGTGTGGTGATGGAGGCTTTCTAGTTCCACCTTGTGCTGATAAAGCTCTCTCTTGAACTCCTGCTCAGGATAATGAGGGAAAGTGTTTACTGATAATTACAAATAATAAGCGGACCCTGGCTCTAGCAGAGCGACCCAGAACAGAAGTGAAAAATGACTATCCTCTGTCTCTCACCAGCTCTTTACAGTTTGCCGTCTACTTTTTGATGTCCTTTTATCCCATGACCATATCACTCCATGCCTCTCTAGCCAATGCTATCTGCAACTCATTGTCTTCACTGACAGATACATTCTTTTATTCCTGGCCTCCTCAACTCATGGTCTTCCCCTACTCAGCTCAAAAGTCTGGTCTCACCATTTAGTCATCTTCCCCAGCCTATCTGCATCCTGAAACTATTACCTTCCCTAATCTAAGGTCCTTCACAACCCATACTGTCCCCAGTCTTCATTTCATTTATTAAAATGTATTAATCGCCTAACACTTAACAAGGCCTAGGCGATATACAAGGGTACATACATAATAAAAACAAAATAAAATACAGACAACAGATTTCAGCTTCACAGAAACCAAGCCGCAAAATACCAAATATTAATGGTACATTTACTATTTTAGACATAAGAGCATATTCCAAAAATTGACTATTCAATTAATAAATCATCATATATCTTTTAATGAGCAGATTAAGAACATTCATGCAGCCTCATTTATCATTGAACGCACGATGAAGCAGATATTCCTTAAATGCCGTTTTAAATTTTTTAACATCTTCTAACTTCTGATAACTACTTATTTCCATGATTGTTCCCATTTCATGATCTCCAAACTCAAACCATGAAACCTGATGATGCATGAATATGGATGGCTAAATGATTTGTCAGTCAAAGAGACACTAAGGTAATTCGAGACTGACATTCACAGAAGACTAGGAAGATGGATAGTAGGAGGAAGAGCCTTAAAATGAAGGAATATACACTAACAGAGTGATTCCTCAACCTTGGGCTGGTACCCAGTCATGGAAGACTTGCAAATGTGCCATGAAACATTAGGAAATTCAAAGAGTGCACAGCTAAGAAAGGCACACGACAGAAAAGTCTGGTGAACGCTCGATTCAGAGTGAGTCGGTAGTGAACTCTGTAATGCTATCGTGGTTCTTGAGCTGTTCATGAAAAGAAAATGTTTCTGAGCCAAACGTAAGCAGCTTCTGGCCTTGCAATTACTATGGCTTTATAGTTTGTTTTCACATCAGCCGGAGCCCCCAATCAGAAGTATCCTAGTCCAGGCTTTCATTGGGCACCGTTAATGAATGTGGATTCTTTTCATGGACAACCCATTTCTCAGAAAGCAGCTGGACACATTTGCACTTGAAATGGGAGTTTAGAAAGCAGAAGTCATCAGAAAATGCCCCTCGTTAATCCAATCTTTTATCCATATCCCCCAAAACCCTCACACGTCTCCATCCCACTGTTGTCCTAAATTTCTCAACTGTTTGCAATTTCTGATTTCAGGCTTCTGGGTTTCCTGCCTTTTCTCTTTGTATCGCACGCCTGGAGAGGTCGGCAGTACTGCTTACATCACTTCCTGTGGAAGACGCCATAACACCCCCTTCCCACTCCCATGGAAGTGTCTGTACCAGGATCCCCCAAAGACCTCCATACCTTTAAATCTGAGAGCTGCCGCTTCACCATTTCCAGGTCTCCACCCACCAGGAACTCCTCCGAAAGCCTCGCCTCTGCAGTGTCCAGCCAATCAAAGAGCCTCTGGGGAGGGTCAGAAAAAGGGCATGACCTTTTAGAAAGTGCTACATTTTGGAAGAGCCACCCAGACAGCTCCTTAATTATATAACTTTCTTTTTAAAATATTTTAGTGACTAGATCAGGTGTTGAGCTGGGTTAATTCCAGTTCTGTTGTAAACCAGCAGTGCTAGATGTGTTCTGTATTTTCATCAGATCTGAGGGAGGAATATGGTGAGGTTCAACCCCCTTTCATCTAAATAATCTAACCAATTGCTTTAACTCCTTTGTTTCTCGGCACTAGGAGAAAAATACTTAAGATTTTTAAGGATCCAATTTAAATATGGCTGCCAGCCAGCAGCTCAGATTTTTCCAGTCTGTAGCTAAGCCTCTCCCTCTGCATTATGGGATGCGAACTCCTATTGGCTAAACAGCGAGGATGTAATATGAGGTCAAAGCTGCTGAAAATTAAAAACAAAAAGAAAAATCTGAGTTGAGAAAAAGGACCCAAAAACACCGGCTGGGTATGACACCCTACACCAGGGCCGGCCAACTCCAGTCCTCGAGAGCCCCAGACAGGCCTGGTTTTCAGGATAGTCATAACATATCTGTATGAGATAGATTTAAATGCCAGGTCTCCATTGTATGCAAATCCATCTCATGCATATCAGTTGTGGATATCCTGAATATCAGGCCTGTTTGTGGCTCTCCAGGACAGGAAGTTGGCCACCCACGCCCATATGAAGGGAACTGATCGGAGAGTTTTATCTCTGCTGGTTTGAATCTGTTCTTACATGTGGCTGGATTATTGTTCTTCCAATAGATATTGATTTTTTTTTCTGTTGTTTAGCTTTCTGTCTCGTGTGGGGCTGATGAATTAAAAAAGAAATTCTCCAATAGACAGTGCTTTTATTTTTGCTGTTTCTTATTCAGACTTGTGCATTACTGGAGGTCTTACACTTGTTTGCTAGGTGGTATTATCTTTGATAGTTATTTTAAATTCCATGTGTGTTTACAAGAGAGAAATACAGGGCTCTACCTACAGACTTTCTGAGTGTGGTGTGTAACACTTGCACAGCAAACGATATCTAACTAAGGCACTACTAAAATCTAGTTAGGGATAGAATTCAAAAGAGAGGCTGTTTATTCCCTATCACCCTTACAGGCCGATGCAATACAGCCAAGCGCACCGTTTAACCCATGGTTAGACGCATATTTTGGACGTGCGTCCACAACCCCTTATGCGATAAGGGGATTAGCACATCCAAAACGGGTGTCCAAACCCCCTGCGAAGCGAGTAGCGCTCATCACATGCAAATGAGTCTATTAGCTATTCTCCCTCAATTCAAAACAAAAATTCGATACATACATATTTACCCTCAGAAACTGACGCCTGCCCAGAACAGGCTTTAATTTCTGAACAGCCCAAAAAGTGTAAAGAAAAGCAGAAAATACTGCTTTTCTGTACTTCCTCCAACTTAATATCATGGTGATCTTAAGTCGGATGAACAAAGAGGATGAGAATGTTTAAAAAAAAAATTGTTTTTAAAAAGTGTGCCGGCGGTCAACTTAGGAAAAGGGTCACTCAATTAACGAGCGTCCATTTTTCTAACCCGTGACTATGCATAGGTTAGGAAAACAGATGCTTGTAAAATTGAGCATCCGTTTTCCTAACCCGCTGACAGCCACCTCTCCTGGACGCCCATTGCCAAGGAGGCACTAGAGGTGCACATTTTTCCCTAGTGCCTCCTTTTCCGCGCAACCCTTCATTTCAATATTTAATCACACGCCCAGGAGAGGTGATTGGGTTCGCATTAGGATCAACACTTAGCGCCCATTTTCCATGCAGATTTATTGGATCAGCCTGCTAGAGGGTTTCCTTCTTAAATAAGTCTTCCAAGTGAATATTCCCTGTAAATACACAGATCAGTCCAGGCTCCTAGGTTTTGCCTCCCTGCCAGCAGATGGAGACAGAGAAAGTTTCACCGTCACTCTATATAACCCAGTGTGCCACCTGCAGTCCCTCAGTATTTCTCTGTCTCTAGCAAATGGGAGATGTGTAAAATCTGCAGACTGAGAAGAAAGAAAAAAAAAAGATTAAAAGACAAAATTTCTGGATTCTCCCAGGAAGGTTGTGCGGTCCTGGTGGGGGCCATTCCTCCTGGTTTGAGACGGTCAAGCAGGGGGTTGGTGACCCTTCTGATAGCTCGGTTCGGAGGTTCATGGAGTGGCATCTGGTGGTCCAGATCTCTCATCCCCCACGAGACAGCGGTGGAATCTTCTGGCAGTTCTGTACTGCAGGCCCAGTGGAGCAGGGAGGTATCCCGGTTATACAGTTTGTCCTGGGCTGGGTCGCTAAAGTTTGGCAAAAGGAGACCGATATAGCCAGTGGCATGGCTTTTTTTGTGATCTGTCATGCGGCCTGCACACCTGGAGCTTGAACTTCTGCACCAAAGGAAAGTATTCGTTTCTAGGTATCTTTATTTGTTCTCACAGAGTAAAAAAAAAAAGAGAACAAGGAACTAGATAGAGGAATTTGTGCAGCAGTTCAGGGAACTCAGCGATGATGTGTGGTTGCATGCGCAGGGACCTGTGTGCGTAAGGCTGCAGACTAGATTTGAGTGCATACGTCTGAAACCTAGAGTATTTACGCACCTCCTTGAGCATGCATTTGTGCAGGTATTTGTGTGCGCAAGGCCGCAACCTAGACTGGATAGCATATTTGCACGGGTACTTGTGTGCATAAGACTGCAACCTAAACGTGAGCATGTATTTACACAGGTACTTGTGTACGTATGACCATGGCCTATATGATGAGTGCATATTTGCGCAGGTACTTGTGCGCTTATGACTGCAACCTAATCTTGAGAGCTTATTTGTGCGTGTCCTGGAGGGATCTGTGTGTATACCTTCGTGGCATTGGTGTGTGCACAGGAGCCGCCTAGAGCTGAAGTTCAGGAGAATTAGGCACCGGAGACAAACAGGTCCAAGTGCCTTGCTATCTGTGAGGGTTGCAGTCCTCACTCTCCATTTGTGTCAGTGCTATTTGGATGCTCATAGCAATTTGACTAACCAGCTTTTGGCCATGTTGGGACATCCCCTCGGCCTATGGTGTCTCTGGAGGAGAGTGGAGTAGGAGGAGAGGCAACAGTCAGTTTTCCACCTCCCTTGTTCCAGAGGGCAGAAGCTTCCCTAAGAGAGAGAGGTTGGAGAGAGCAAATTTGGGCCTATGGGCTCCGGTATAGATCCATCCTCCTTCTCCTGGGTGGAATGATTCCAGGGCCTGCAGACCTTTCTGCAGGGATGCCCAGCAAAGGTGAAGCAACCTACTATGTAGGTTTGTTGGTCCAATTTGTTAGTCATGGTGGACAAATGCCGCAGGGAGCCTGTCCCTGATAATGTTCAAAGGGATGTGGATCATGAAACATCGGAGGATTCCAATGGGAAATCGGCTTTATTACCTCTAGAAGAAGGATAAATTGCATATGATTGAGAGCCACTTTGGATTCTGCTCAGATATTTTCTTTTTTTCACAGAAATATCTTGCTGAGTTTGTTGGCTCAGATCCTGAACATGCTTAGTTTGACCAGAGGTCAATTTTAGGTTAAGCATCCTGTTTCTTTCCCTCCTGTATCCAATTCAAGGGATATTGGATTTAAAGAAGGAAAATGCGGCTCTCAAGATTCCCCGATTCCACATGGAAACTCTGAGGTCCAACTCTGAGATCCATCATAACAGCAGTACACAAGGGAGAGTTCTTGGCATCTTTCACCTTGATAGAGGTATAGCTGCACATAGCCATCAGGCCGGAACACTAGAGATTCCTGGGATTCATGGTCCTAAGGGAACATTTTCGGTTATGAGCCCTTCCCTTGGCTGGAGATGGCTCCATGTACCTTCACCAAGATGATGGTGGGTGCGGTCACATGGCAAAAGGAAGGTGCATCTGTATCTGGATGACTGGCTCATTCTTGCAAAATCAGAGGCCCTCTGTTGATAATCAGTACAAAAGGTACCGATGCGCTTGAAGTCTCTAAGATGGGTGGTGAACCTAGCAATAAGCCATTTAGGCCTCTTTCAAATTCTGTAGTATCTGGGAGCTCAGTCTGACACACTAGCGGAGAGAGTGTTTCTCATGGAGATAGACTGCTGAACTTGAAGTCAGATTAAGCTTCTATTAGAGCTTTCAGTGCCCAGGGTTTGGGACTATTTTCTATGGCATCGACATTGGAATTAATGCTTTGGGAGTTCACACATATATGGCCTCTATAAGGGGCTCTTATCTCTGGCAGGAATCCGTTATTGGAAAAGTTTCATCTTTCTCTTCATTTAAAGGGGGAAGCCAAGGACAGTCTTTCATAGTGGTTTACTCATACCAGTCTCAAGCGTGGTGCGGAATTGGAGGTTCTCAATTTGGTAATAATCACTTCCGATGCAAGCCTCTCCGGGATGGAGGGCAGTGTGGCAAGATCAGTTGGTGCAGGGCAGTGGTTGAAACAGGAGGCCTCATAGTCTATCAATCAGTTAGAGATGAGAGTAGTGCATTTTGCATTGCTTGCCTGTCTGCTAAGGTTACGCGGTCATTCAGTACGAATCCTATCGAACAATGTGATGACGGTGGCCTACATCAACTGTCAAAGTGAAACCAAGAATCAGGCAGTGGCTCGAGAGGCCCGGTAATTGATTCTCTGGGCAGAGCTGTACTTGGAGCGGCTGGCAGCGTCTCACATCACTGGTGTGAGCAACGTTCAGGCAGATTTTCTCAGATGGAGAAAGTTAGACACCAGAGAATGGGAGCTGTTGGAGGCAGTGATGTGTCCATTCATGGAAGATGGGAGTATCCCAACCAAAGCGAACACCAAGGCGACGCAGTTTTACAGCCACTGAACAAACCATGGTACAGAAGGAACTGGAGTTCTGATGCTGCCGTGGACTCAAGGGATTCTTTTTTGTCATCTCTCCATGCCTCTAATGGACAAGAGATTATGACAGACAGAGAAAAAGAAAATTATTACTTACCTGCTAATTTTCGTTCCTGTAGTACCATGGATCAGTCCAGACAGTGGGTTATGTCCCCAATCCAGCAGATGGAGTCAGCACAAGCTTTGAGGGGGCGTATCCATATATACTACTACCCCCTCTGCAGGAGTTCAGTATCGAGTATATCAAAGCCAGAGTAGAAACCCCCGAAGGATCAAGTTTGTGGAAACAGATAATGAAAACAATTGTAACCGCAACAAGTAACTGCAAACATCCTACCAACTTGTAGGGAGCTGTGAATAACAGCGAAAAGAAACGACTGTGAAGACACAGAACACTGCGAGCAAGAAGTAGCGCAGAGCTGAGCAGGATCAAGAACCCAAACGCGGTGGGCGTCTGGACTGATCCATGGTACTACAGGAACGAAAATTAGCAGGTAAGTAATAATTTTCTTTTCCCTGTACGTACCTGGATCAGTCCAGACAGTGGGATGTACCCAAGCTTCCCTAAATTGGGTGGGGTCCTGCGAGGCCTGCTCGGAGAACCTGCTCGCCAAAGTGTCCAGAGACCGAAGAGGCGAGGTGCAGACGATAGTGCCTCGAGAACGTGTGTAACGATTTCCAGGTGGCTGCCCTACAAATTTCCTGCGAGGATACCGAGCGAACCTCCGCCCAGGAAGCCGCCTGAGAACGTGTAGAATGCGCTACGATTCCGGGTGGGGGAGTCCGCCCCGCCCCAATGTAGGAAGCAGCAATGCCGGCCTTCAGCCATCTGGCAATGGTCATCTTCGAGGCCTGAGACCCCTTCTTAGGACCGGCCCAGAGTACGAAGAGATGGTCAGAGGTCCGGAACTCATTTGTAGCCTCCAGATAGAGGCGCAGAGTGCGCTTGACATTCAAGAGACGGAGAGACTTCGGCTCTGAGGAAGAGAAGGATGGCAACTCCACCGTCTGGTTCACATGGAATGCAGAAACCACCTTCGGAAGGAAGGAGGGAACGGTGCGAAGCGAAACTCCAGAGTCGGAGAAACGGAGATAGGGCACTCTACACGACAGAGCCTGCAGCTCCGAGATGCGTCGAGCGGACAGATAGCCACAAGAAATACAGTCTTGAGAGTGAGATCCTTTATCGTTGCACTGCGCAGTGGCTCGAACGGTGGTCCCGACAGGGAGCGAAGCACAAGGTTAAGACTCCAGGAGGGACAAGGGTCCCGTAACGGAGGACGCATATGCTTGACACCCTTGAGAAAACGAGCAATGTCAGGATACTGTAGAAGAGAGCCCCCATCGCTCAACAGCGAACCAAGGGCGGCCACCTGAACCCGTAGTGAATTATAGGCGAGCCCTTTTTCCACCCCCGCCTGTAGAAACTGAAGGATCTGAGGTACAGAAGCCTTAGCGGGTCTCGTGGCCTGGCTGGTACACCACAGCTCGAACACCTTCCAGACTCGAACATAGGCCGCCGATGTCGATGTCTTTCGTGCCCGCAATAGCGTGGATACTACCGCCTCCGGGTAGCCCCGACGCCGGAGGCGGCGCCTCACAAAAGCCAGGCCGCAAGACAGAAGAGTTCTGCCTGCTCGAAAAATATCGGGCCCTGATGTAGGAGCTGGGGGAGGTGCCCCAGCCTGATTGGCCCGTCGATCACCAGCTGTAGCAGGTCCGCAAACCAGGGTCGCCTGGGCCATTCTGGGGCGACGAAAACCACGGTCCCCTGATGGCTTTCTATTCTGCGGAGCATCCTGCCCACCAGGGGCCATGGTGGAAAAGTGTAGAGCAGAAGATGTGGCGGCCACGGGAGGACCAGGGCATCCACTCCCTCCGCGCCGCGCTCTCTCTGGCGACTGAAGAAGCGTGGAGCCTTGGCGTTGAGAGCGGACGCCATCAGATCCAAGTGGGGGGCCCCCCCACCGATGGACGAGAAGTTGCATAGCTTTGTCGGAGAGAGACCACTCTCCGGGGTCCAGCAGTTGACGACTGAGGAAGTCCACCTGGACGTTGTCCACACTGGCGATGTGCGAGGCCGCTAGCTGGACGAGATGACGCTCCGCCCATTGCATCAGCAGCGCCGCCTCGAGCGCGACCTGCGGGCTGCGCGTGCCTCCTTGTCGGTTGATGTAGGCCACGGTGGTAGCTTTGTCCGATAGGATTCTGACTTCCCGGTTCCGAAGAAGCGGGAGGAAATGTCGCAGAGCTAGCCGGACCGCTCTGGTTTCCAGACGGTTGATTGACCACTTCGCCTCCACCGTGGACCACGTCCCCTGCGTGGCGCTTCGATTGCAGACTGCACCCCAGCCTGCTAGACTGGCATCGGTGGTCACCACCACCCAATTTGGCAGATCGAGGGACACGGCATGGGCCAGGTTCGGCGGATCCAACCACCAGCCCAGACTGTCCCTTGCATTCTGCGGGAGCGGGAGAATCATCTGGTAGTCCTGCGATACTGGTTTCCAACAGGAGAGGAGCACCCACTGTAAGGTCCTGATGTGCGTGAAAGCCCAAGGTACAAGGTCGATGGTGGACCCCATCACTCCCAGGAGTTGCAGGTAGTCCCAGGAGGTGGGCTCTGGTAACGCAGAGAACCGTCGTGTGTGATCCCGCAAGGATTGAGCTTTGTCCTGGCGCAGAAAAACTTTGCCCAGTAGGGTGTCGAAGGTCGCCCCCAAAAAAAAAAACCCAAGTGTTGCGAGGGCATGAGGGAGCTCTTGGAGAAGTTCACTACCCATCCCAGGGAATGTAGAAACCGTACTACTCGAGTCACCGCTGAGTGTCCATGATCGAATGACTTCGCCCGGAGGAGCCAATCGTCCAGATAAGGATGAACCAGGATGCCCTCCTTCCGGAGAGCTGCCGCCACGACTACCATGATCTTGGTGAAGGTGTGCGGCGCCGTCGCCAATCCGAACGGGAGAGCCGTGAACTGAAAATGCTGGTCCAGAATTTTGAAACGAAGGAAACGGTGGTGGTCCGGGTGGATGGGAATGTGCAGGTAGGCCTCCGTTAAGTCCAGGGAGGAGAGGAACTCCCCCCGATGCACCGCCGCCATCACTGACCGGAGCGTTTCCATGCGGAACCGAACGACTCGAAGGGATTTGTTGACTTCCTTGAGGTCTAGGATAGGCCGGAAGGAACCGTCCTTCTTTGGTACGACGAAATAGATGGAATAGTGGCCCGAGCCCACCTCTCCGAAGGGCACGGGCGCAATATCGCCTATCTCCCGGAGTCTGTCCAGAGTCAGCTGCACCGCTCCTCTCTTGAGGTCCGAGCCACAGGGGAAAAGATGAACCTTCCCTGCGGGGGGCGGACAAATTCCAATGTGTAGCCGTGTTTTATGGTATCCAGGACCCACTGGTCCGAGGTGATCCGTGCCCACTCCGCGTAGAAATACGTTAGTCGGTCCCCAATCCTGGGGACAGGGGAGTGGGCGAGACTGGCATCATTGTGAAGACTTGGTATAAGGGTTCCCGGTTCCGGGAGTAGTGCGTGCGGGCCGACGCCCGCGAAAGGAGCGCGACCAGGGCTGAGACCTGGGGGCGGATGACCGGGAGCCCGCCTGTCTGTACCCCCTGTAGCGCCGTTGCGCTCTGGCCCGAGAAGAAGAAAATGCTCTGGTTGGTCGAAACCTATCCTCCGGCAGCCGATGAACAGCGTTCTCCCCCAGGGGCTTGATGATCTGGTCCAAATCCTCCCCGAAGAGGAACTTGCCCCTGAAGGGAAGAGAGCCCAGACTCGACTTAGAGGACGTATCAGCCGCCCAATTGCGTAGCCACAGTAGTCGTCGTGCTGCCACTACCGAAACCATGGATCTTGCGAGGACCCGAAAAAGGTCGTACGAGGCGTCCGCCCCATACGCCACTGCGGCTTCTAGCCGATCTGCCTGGGCAGCCTCATCGGACGGCAGGTTCTGAAACGTGAGGAGTGAGACCTCGAAAACCCGCTTAAGGAAAACTTCCAACTTACGATCCTGTGTGTCCCGCAACGCCGCACCTCCCGTCACTGGGATAGTCATCCTCTTCGTGACCGCCGACACTGCGGAGTCCACCTTTGGGACCTTGATGAGGTCCAGAAATCTTAGGGGAGCGGGTACAGCTTTTCCATAGCCCGGCTGCTCTTCAGGGAGGCCTCCGGGGTGTCCCTGGTGAGAAGTTGTAAAAACGAGTCATGAATGGGAAAAGCCCGAGCCCTCGGCCGGAGTGCCGCCAGGACAGGATCTCCCTTCCTTGAAGAAGTGACGACAGCGGGAGCTACTGGGGCAGGCGAGTCTGGTGGCGGGTCCAAATCTAATTCTTGGATGATCTGCGGGATGAGGTCGTCCAGCTCTTCCCTCTGGAAGAGGCGTAGGGTACGCGGATCATCCCCCTCCTGCGTGCCGTCCCCTTGTCCCCCGTCCGGGAGGTCAAGTCCATGTCCCGCTGGGTCTGGCACCGCCCCCACTGCCGCGGGCGTGGATCGGACCCGGGTAGGAAGGCGGGAGGCCCCCACTCCCGGAGGGTCGGGGGGGGCCGGCGTCGAGGGCGACATCCGAGGGATCTTAGGAGGGGGGGGGTCCCACAGGTGCTTCCAGCCCCTGCAGATAAGCGGTATGCATGAGCAGGATAAACTCCGGAGAGAACCCCGGCCTGCTCGGGTGCGCTTCGGGGGCGGCGTGGTTCCTGCTCCCTGGCTCTGGGTGCTTGGTTCCTGCACCAAAATCGGGGGAACACCCCCGCTGGTAGAGTCCTCCAGGGATCCGTTCTCCCTCGTAGCCTCCAGGGATCCGTTCCCCCTCGTGGCCTGCGCCTCAGGGCGCTCAGAATGTAAAATGGCCGCCGTTCCCGCCAAAAATGGCGGAGTGGCCGGCCCGCACTGCCCGGGCAAAAAAGAGAAATCAGTCAGGGACTGTGAGGTACCTTCCCCCCCGGGAAGGCATCGTGCACAGATGCCCTCCCGGGAAATCCGGGACCCCGGGTCTCCGCAGGCCGCACAGCGGGATGGCTGCGGCATCGGGATCGCTGTAGGAGAAAAGAAAAAGCCACGGGGGGGGGCCATGCACACAAAGGCGCCGCTGCGGGGGGGCCCGGTCGGCCCGCACTGCCCGCTGTCCGAAAATAGAGGAGGGTGCCGCGGGGGGGCCTTCCCGGCCACACGACCCGCCCCAGACATCTTTCCCTAAATGGCTCAGCAGCCCATGAGGAGCTGTAAAATGGCCGCGGGTGAGGGAGTAAAGAGCGAAGAGGCCGGCTCCACCGGCTTTCGCGGGCACCGGGGACTGAGCTGTGAAGGAAAAAACTACAAAGGAAAAACAAACTTACCCCTGGCTGCAACAAGAAATAAACAGCAAGGCCGCAGAGAAGAGACAAGGAAGATAAGTCACTCCCCAGAAGTTGAAAGAACTCTGCCTTACTTTTTTTTTTTTTTTTTTAAACTTAATACAAACTTGATACAAACTTGATCCACAGAAAAAGACAACAACAAGCCATAATCAAGCAAGAAAGTGAAGGAAAAGGAGGGGAAGCCTGATTCCCCTACTCGCATCTGCTGGAGTCAGAAGATACTGAACTCCTGCAGAGGGGGTAGTAGTATATATGGATACGCCCCCTCAAAGCTTGTGCTGACTCCATCTGCTGGATTGGGGACATAACCCACTGTCTGGACTGATCCAGGTACGTACAGGGAACATCTAGACAACATGATCCTGGTAGCTCCAGAGTGGCCACATCAACCATAATTCCAAGACCTGATCAACATGGCCATAGATGGGCCCCTGAGGTTTGGACATCGGTCTACTCTTTTCCACCAGGGCCCAATATTTTCAGGTCAGGCGGCTCACTTCTGTTTCATGGCTTTGCTTTTAAGAGGAGACAACTGAGATGATTGGGATATTCCGAAGTGGTTATTTCCACCTTAATGCAGGCTAGGCAACATTCTACATCCTTGATGTATGTGCAAATTTAGAATAACTTCAAGTCCTGATCTGCTGTTGATGGAGTGCAGCCTCAGCTTGTTCAGGTTATGGTGTCACATATTTTGGCTTTTCTACAGAAAGGTTCTGGTCAAGGGACTGGCCTTTAACTCTATGAGAGTCCAGGACATTGGGTTGTCTCTGGAGTAAAGTACAAGGGTATCCTCTGACCGCTCATCCAGATGTTATATGGTTCCTTCAAGGAGGTAAAAACTTGCATCTTGGAATCTGAATCTAGTTCTTGAAGGATTGTGTGAAGCTTGGTTTGAACCACTAAAGATAGCTCAATTTGAACCACTAGAGAGCGCTATGGTTAAGGACTTGACTCTTAAAGTGATTTTCTTAGTTGCTATTTGTTCAGCCAGGTGAATTTCAGAGCTTCAGGTGCTGTTGTGTCAATATCTCTTCCTACAGATGTTGGATTCGGGGCTATCTTTATCCAGGATTCAGAAACCCAGAAATAATTGGATAACAGTGGGCTCTGGCAGAATAAGGCCTATGATGAAGAGACACTCACTCTCTCAGGTGTTACCCTTATATAACACAATTTCTGCATTGGAAAATGAAAAAGCCTCAGCAATAGAATATGGAGTGATGTCTAAAAGGGAAGTAGTCACCCAATATACCCAGAAACCCTTCAACATGATCAAATGTCATAAAAGCAAGCTTCTTATGCTGGGAGACTCAGCCATAAGAGGAATCAATTTGGGGACTCATTTTGATGGTGTCACAACAGTTAAATGCCTTCCTGGATTCTCAGGTAATAGAAATGCAAACCAGGTGATCATCGCAATTATAGAAGAAAGTAAGAACTCTGATAAAAATGTTATCATCCATCTGAGGACCAATGACCTCATTAGAAACGGTGTCCATAAAGTACTGAAATATTTCCAAAATCTAGGGAAGAAGATTAGATGCATGGGAAAGACTATTGCCTTTTCAGAAGTATTACCTGTTCCTGGCTCAAAACCTGGTGAAAGGAAAATGGTTTTGGATACGTTGGAGGCTGGGGCCATATATGGGGCAATAAAAGATTATATGATAAGGATGGCCTACATTTGTCTGTGGCAGGAAAGAGGATGCAAACTGAAAAATTCAGATTATACATTATCAGGCACTTAAACTGGGAAGCAAGGTTGGCAGGAGGTGGCCTGTGAATTTGGCATGTCACCCCAAGCAAAACAGGAAGAGGGAAGGGAAAGTAACAAAATCAATCAGTTCAATAAAGCAGATAAGGTCACTTTGAAGAGCAGCTGGAAAGCTATAACAAATATTTGTAGTCCAGGCAACAAAATCCCAGACCTGCAGGCTCTAATTCTGGAAGCGGATTTGGACATTATTACTATTTCAGAGACATGGATCAATGAATCTCAAGATTGGGAAATGGCCATCCTGGGCCATAACTTGTTTAAGAAGAGAGAGGTCAGAAAATAGGGAGGGGTAGCTCTTTATGTCAAAAACAATATCCAAGCAACTGAACTGCAAAGAACATGAGGTAGAGAAGAAACTTTATGGATCGTCCTAAAAATAGAAGATGGTGCTTCCATTTTTTGCTGGTGTGATCTATAGGCCTCTGACTCAGGCAGAAGAACTGGACAGAGATCTAGTCAAAGACATCCAAAAGGTGGGAAAAAAGGGGAAGTGTTGCTCTTTGGAGATTTTAATCTGCTGGATGTAGATTGGAGCATTCCTTCTGCAGAATCTACAAGAAGTAGAGAGATAGGGGCTCTGCTCAAACAAATGGTAAGGGAGGGTGTGGTGCTCAGTAATGGGGATAATGCCTCTGATGTTCAGGTAGGGGCTCACCTCTGCACCAGTGATTGTCAGACATTATGGTTCGATATTGTGAATAGGACACGGAGAAGTCACACGAAGACCCAAGTTCTGAATTTCACAAATATGGACTTTGTCAAAATGGAGATTTACCTGGAGGAAGAACTAGAAGATTGGGAGAAAATGGGTGCGGTGGAACAACAGTGGGCTACATTTAAAGGAGCTATTACAGAGGCAACAAATCTCTATGTTAGAAAATTAAACAAAAGTAAGAGGAAAAAAGAAACCAAACTGGTTCTCTAAGGAGCTGGCTGAAAAAATAAAGGCAAAAAGGACAGCGTTCAAGAAGTACAAAGGATCTCAAAAAAAGGAACACAAGGAAGAATATCTGGTGAAACTGAGGGAGACGAAGAAAGAAATCAGGAAAGCTAAAAGTCAAGCGGAAGAAAGAATTGCCAAAGAGGTAAAGTGAGAAGACAAAACATTTTTCAGATACATCAATGAAAGAAGGGAGGTAAGAAGTGGTATAGTGAAACTGAAAGGTGACGAGGAGCAATGTGTGGAGAGAGATGAAGAAATGGCAGAAATATTAAACACATACTTCAGTTCAGTGTTCACTAAAGAAAGACCCCGGAGAAGGAACATCGCTGGTTGACAAGACTGTGGAGGGGAGTGGAGTAGATGAAACTCCATTTACAGAAGAGAATGTATGGGAAGAGCTAGGAAAACTGAAAGCGAACAAGGTCATGGGGCCGGGTGAGATATACTCCAGGATACTGAGGGAGCTCAGAGATGTGCTGGTGGGTCCACTGTGTGACCTGTTCAATAGATCCCTAGAAACGGGAGTGGTGCCGAGAGATTGGAGAAGAGCAGTGGTGGTCCTGCTTCACAAAAGTGGGAGCAGAGAGGAGGCTGGAAACTGCAGGCCGGTTAGCTTCAACTCGATGGTGGGAAAATTAATGGAGTCTCTGCAGAAGGAAAGGATAGGGAACTATTTACAATCCAGTGGTTTGCTGGACCCAAGGCAGCATGGATTCACCAGGAAAACGTCTCATCTGACAAATCTGATTGATTTTTTTGATTGGGTGATTTGAGAATTGGATCAAGGAAGAGCGCTCAATGTGATCTATTTGAATTTCAGCAAAGCTTTTGATACAGTCCCGCATAGAAGGCTTGTGAATAAAATGAGAAACTTTGGAGTGAGCGCCAAGGTGGAGGTGTGGATTACAATCTGGTTGACTGATAGGAGACAGCGTGTAATGGTGAATGGAACATTACTCTGAAGAGAGAACGGTGTTAAGCGGAGTGCCACAGGGATCGGTATTGGGACCGGTTCTGTGCAATATCTTTGTGAGCGACCTGGCGGAAGGGATAGAAGGTAAAGCTTGTCTATTTGCAAATGATACTAAGATCTGCAACACAGGGGACATGCCTTAAGGGGTAGAAAGAATGAAAAGTGATTTAAGAAAGCTTGAAGAGTAATTGAAGATTTGGCAGCTGGGATTCAATGCCAAGAAGGACAGAGTCCTGCATCTGGGATGTGGCAATCCAAAAGAGATGTATGTGATGGGGTGAAAGTAGGGTTGCCAACTGGCTCCAGATTTTCAGGACAGGTTGATCTAGTCCTGGTTTTACCTCATTGCATACTGGGATTTATTCTGATTTCCCTATTGTATTCCCTAAGAAAAGCAAAACTATTAGTACCTGCATGCAGGTGAGTAGGGGCGGGACTGAATCAACCTGTCCTGAAAGTCTGAAGCCAGCTGGCAACCCCAGATGAAAGACTGATGTGCATAGACCAAGAGAGGAACCTTAGGGTGATAGTGTCTGGTAATCTTAAGATGGTGAAGCAATGTGACAAGGCGATAGCTAAAGCCAGAAGAATGCTGGGCTGCATAGAGAGAGGAATAACCAGTAAGAAATGGGAGGTGATAATCCCCTTGTACAGGTCCTTGGTGAGGCCTCACCTGGAGTACTGTGTTCAGCACTGGTGCCCGTATCTCAAAAGGGACAGAGACAGGATGGAGGCGGTCCAGAGATGGGTGACCAAAATGATGTGGGGTTTCTATTGGAAGACTTATGAGATTTGAGGAGAGGTTGAAGGATCTAAATATGTATACTCTGGAAGAGAGGAGGTGCAGGGGAGATATGATACAGACCTTCAAATACCTGAAAGGTTTTAATGATGCTCAATCAATGACAAACCTTTTCTGCTGGAAAGGAAACAGTAGAACTAGGGGTCACAAAATGAAACTCCAGTGGGAACAACTCAGAACCAATATCAGGAAATATTTCTTCACAGATAGGATGGTGGATGCCTGGAATGCCCTTCATAGAGGCAAAAACTCATAATAAAAACTTTTTATAATATATCTGAAGCACGAAACCTGTGAGGGAGTCAGTTGGACCATTAGATGACTGAGGGGTTAAAGGGGCTCTTAGGGAAGATAAGGCCATTGCAGAAAGACTAAATGAATTCTTTGCTTCCGTGTTTACTAATGAGGATGTTGGGGAGATACCAGTTCCAGAGATGGTTTTCAAGGGTGATAAGTCAGACGAACTGAACCAAATCACTGTGAACCTGGAAGATGTAGTAGGCCAGATTGACAAAATAAAGAGCAGCAAATCACCTGGACCGGATGGTATGCATCCTAGGTACTGAAGGAACTCAAAAATGAAATTTCTGATCTATTAGTTAAAATTTGTAACCTATCATTAAAATCATCCATTGTACCTGAAGACTGGAGGGTGGCCAATATAACCCCAATATTTAAACAGGGCTCCAGAGGTGATCCGGAAAACTATAGACCAGTGAGCCTGAGTTCACTGCCGAGAAAAATAGTGGAAACTATTCTAAAGATCAAAATCGTAGAGCATATAGAAAGACATTTAGATAGCAGGGTTTAATGGAACACAGTCAACATGGATTTACCCAAGGGAAGTCTTGCCTAACAAATCTGCTTCATTTTTTTGAAGGGGTTAAAAAACATGTGGATAAAAGTGAACCGGTAGATGTAGTGTACTTGGATTTTCAGAAGGCGTTTGACAAAGTCCCTCATGAGAGGCTTCTAAGAAAACTAAAATGTCATGGGATAGGAGGCGATGTCCTTTCGTGGATTACAAACTGGTTAAAAGACAGGAAACAGAGAGTAGGATTAAATGGTCAATTTTCTCAGTGGAAAAGGGTAAACAGTGGAGTGCCTCAGGGATCTGTACTTGGACCGGTGCTTTTCAATATATATATAAATGATCTGGAAAGGAATACGACGAGTGAGGTTATCAGATTTATGGATGATACAAAATTATTCAGAGTAGTTAAATCACAAGTGGATTGTGATACATTATAGGAGGACCTTGCAAGACTGGAAGGTTAGGCATCCAAATGGCAGATGAAATTTAATGTGGACAAGTGCAAGGTGTTGCATATAGGGAAAAACAACCTGTGCTGTAGTTACACAATGCTAGATTCCATATTAGGAGCTACCACCCAGGAAAAAGATCTAGGCATCGTAGTGGATAATATAGTGTAATCGTTGGCTCAGTGTGCTGCAGCAGTCAAAAAAGCAAACAGAATGTTAGGAATTATTAGGAAGGGAATGGTTAATAAAACAGAAAATGTCATAATTTATTTATTTATTTATGGTTTTTATATACCGGAAGTTCCTGTATACAATACATATCACTCCGGTTCATGCCTCTGTATCGCTCCATGGTGAGACCGCACCTTGAATACTGTGTACAATTCTGGTCACCGCATCTCAAAAAGATATAGTTGTGATGGAGAAGGTACAGAGAAGAGCAACTGAAATGATAAAGGGGATGGAACAGCTCCCCTATGAAGAAAGGCTGAAGAGGTTAGGGCTGTTCAGCTGTGAGAAGAGACAGCTGAGGGGGGATATGATAGAGGTCTTTAAGATCATGAGAGGTCTTGAACGAGTAGATTTGAATCGGTTATTTACACTTTTGGATAATAGAAGGACTAGGGGGTACTCCATGAAGTTAGCAAGTAGCACATTTAAAACTAATCGGAGAAAATTCTTTTTCACTCAATGCACAATAAAGCTCTGGAATTTGTTGCCAGAGGATGTGGTTAGTGCAGTTAGTGTAGCTGGGTTTAAAAAAGGTTTGGATAAGTTCTTGGAGGAGAAGTCCATTAACTGCTATTAATCAAGTTTACTTAGGGAATAGCCACTGCTATTAATTGCATCAGTAACATGGGATCTTCTTAGTGTTGGGTAATTGCCAGGTTCTTGTGGCCTGGATTGGCCACTGTTGGAAACAGGATGCTGGGCTTGATGGACCCTTGGTCTGACCCAGCATGGCATTTTCTTATGTTCTTATGTTCTTCTATAAAATCCGCAGAGAAGTCCTCATTATCATTGGACTCGTGATCCAGTAGTCCTTCCTCATTCTCTCCCTTCCCTGACTTCCACAGGGTGCTGATCCACTGGAAAAAGGGAGGGGGGAGAGTCCAGTGGCACTCTTGCAGGGGCCTGCTTTCTGCCATATTTAGATAAGATGGCTGCCAAGTCCTGCGACTGACTTGGGGTCTCCTGAACCAGGCCTGATGACCGGGTGGAGTGAATGCCACCTGAGACCCCCACGGAGGTTCCTACCCCTCTGGAGGCACAATCTGGGCAAAACGAAGCTGCATCGAGATGCAATTGCCTCAGGCCGTAGCCCTGACAAAAGTTCCTGCGCTCAGCGGAAGGCGCCATGACGTTGCAGTCAGCGCCAAAAATAACTGCTGCCATGATTGACTTCCCTGCCAGAGCAGGAACAATCTCTGACTCTTCCCCGGCACAGTGGCCCAACCGCTTGTATCCCCACTCACCCGACTATGGCCTCCCGCCACAAGTGGATCTGCCATTGCATTTTTTTTAATAACAGCACCCACCAGGGAGAAAAAGAAAGAAAGGAAAAGGAATATATCCCTTGCTCCTGGATGCTGATGGCTGGGAGTGAAAAGGACACAGAGGGAGCGAGGTAACCAGGACCCCTGGCTTTCCTTCCCTCTGGATGAAGAGGGCCAAGCTAGATCAGAGATAACCATCCCCTTGCTCGCCCTGCTTAACTCGAGGAATGGCCCACAAAGGAACCTAACACCTCAAGGAGCCACCATCTTAGAAGTCTTCCTTCTTCAACCTATTTCTTCTTTTTAGTTCAAAACGGCAGACTGCAGGATTGACCTCTGCCATCTGCTGGAGACAGAGAAATAGTGAGGGACTGCAGGTAGCACTTTCTGTTATGTAGCAGTATCTGAAATGTTTTTGCTCTCTGCCTCCATCTGCTGGTCGGGATGCAAAACTCACTTGTCTGGACTGATCTGGAGTATGAACAGGAAAGGTGAAACAAATTCAGACAATAACCAATGACCCCCATCTTTTACGTTCTGGGGTACTGATATGTAGACATAAGGGAAAAAGCATAGGACTGCTTCTGTGACCAAGTCCAAAAGCAAAGCACATTCAAGCAGCATTGTGGGAATTTTTAAGAAGGCTCCTCACCCAGTAAAAATGTCACTAGCTGTAATGTTGCTATCAGTTGCTTGGTTTTGATTGTAAATATTCCTACCCTTATGATAAAGCTTGGAGATAACTGAATGGAGGTGCAGTTATTACCCTTAAGAGAAACATGGGGGTAACCTGCACAGAGCGGCAGATATTACCACAAGAAACTTGCTGGGTAGACTGGATGGACCATTTGGTCCTTTTCTGCCATCATTATTTATTATTTTTTTATTTATTTTTGAATTCTTATATACCGACATTCCTGTAAAATATACAGATCACACCGGTTTACAGTAAAACAGAACTGCCGCCGGAGGGCGTTACATTAAACCTTAAACAATTAGAGCAAAAGTACATTAAACATTAGAGCATTAAACATTGATCATTAGAGCGTAAGAACATACGAAAACGTATGGAGAAACAACGGAAGAATTGCAAACCGTAAGAAGCTTAATGCGGAGTAACTGTAAGACTTCAATACGGAATAAAAGTACATAAAACATTAGACGTGATGCTTGGATTCGAGGGAGAAAGAAAGAGGGACTATATGAGGAGTGAAGGGAGGGAGGAGGGGCTGCGGGGGGGCAGAATCTGGGAAAGAAGAGCCCTGATGAGGCCTGGGAGGGCTGGGTGCTCAATTTATCATCGAGCTTTGGTCCATGTCCATCGAACGGCGTCCGGGCGGGATTGGGTTTCCAGGAAAGCTTGACTGAAAAGCCACGTTTTGAGATATTTCATAAAGGTTTGGTGGCAGGGTTCTTGACATGGATCTGGTGTGGCAGAGTGTTCCATAGAGTGGGCCCTGCTGTGGATCGTGCTCGCTTACTTAGAGAGGATTTGGCAGGGGGGGCACACAGGGGGCCTTTATACGCTCTTCTGACAGGTCTGTCTGAGGTGTGTGGGCGGAATTGATTACTGAGCTTGAGAGGGGCGATGTTATGGATGTCCTTGTGGATCATCGTAAGAACTTTAAAAGAGATCCTGAATTTGATGGGTAGCCAGTGAAGTGACTGAAGGACGGGAGTGATATAGGAAAATTAGTTTCTTACCTGATAATTTTCGTTCCTGTAGTACCAAGGATCAGTCCAGGACACCTGGGTTGTGACTCCGCACCAGTAGGTGGAGACAGAGCAAAACTTGTCGGTGTGAGTCATATATGACCCTGTGCCAGTCACAGCCCCCTCAGTCTTACGTAATGTCAAAGTAGCAACTCAACCAAGCAACAACACTGGCTAGAAAATTCACTTCCAAACCAAAACCTACCACCAGAACTCCTAGTGGAACCGGACTCCCCAACCGGAACAGGACTCCCCAACCGGGAGAGCTAAACAAGCGATCAGAATAACTAAGAAAACTATGAGCGGACTCTCAGTTACTTCAGCGAAGCCCTGCGGGCGGGATCCTGGACTGATCCTTGGTACTACAGGAACGAAAATTATCAGGTAAGAAACTAATTTTCCTTTCCCTGTACGTACCAGGATCAGTCCAGGACACCTGGGATGTACCAGAGCTAAGTTACCAAGGGTGGGAAGCAGAGAGTCCCGCTCGGAGCACCCTCTCTCCAAATCCCCCGGAATCTGGAGCCCGGACATCCATCCGGCAGTGCCTGATAAAGTATGCAATGATTTCCCGGTAGCCGCCCTGCAAATCTCTTGAGGCGACACCTGAGAAGCTTCCGCCCAGGACGCAGCCTGAGAACGAGTCGAGTGAGCCCGAAGACCCACCGGAAGCGGTTTTCTCCGCACCAATTACGCCGAGCCAATGGCCTCCATGAGCCAACGGGCGATCGTCGTGCGGGACGCAGCGGCCCCTGTCTTTGGACCCGAGAACAAAACTAAAGATGGTCTGTTACCCGGAACGGATTAGTAACCTCCAAGTGACGAAGAATGGACCTCCGCACGTCCAGCTTCCGCAGTTCCCTTAACTGGGGATCAGGGGACTCCCCAACCGCAAACGCAGGTAACCCCACTGACTGATTTACGTGAAAAACGACACCACTTTAGGTAGAAAAGAAGGTACCGACCGCAAGTATACTCCTGAATCGGAAATACGCAAGAACGGTTCCCTACAGGGCAGGGCCTGCAACTCCGAAACACGCTGTGCCGAGGCAATCGCCACCAAAAATACCGTCCTCAACGTAAGGTCCTTAGTAGATGCATGCTTCAAGGGCTCAAACGGGGCCAAGCCTAAGGCGGAGAGAACCCAGATAAGGTTCCAAGACGGACAGGGGGGACGCAATGGAGGACGGAGATGTTTAGCCCCCCGAAGGAAACGGGAGATATCCGAATGAAGGGCCAGGGATGGTTCCCCGGACCTTAACCCGCAAACAACCAAGCGCCGCCACCTGGACCCGTAGAGAACTGCACGCCAAGTCTTTGGCCAGACCGGCTTGAAGAAACGTTAGAATATTTGAAACTGAAGCGGAAGTGGGATCCACCCCCCGCTTCACGCACCAATCCTCCAAAAACCAGCCAGACACGGACATAAGCCAGGGCCGTAAAAACCGCCCAGACACGGACATAAGCCAGGGACATAGACTGCTTTCTGGACCTCAGCAACGTGGCTATCACCGCATCTGAGTAACCTTATCTCTTCAGGCAATTCCTCTCAAAAACCATGCCGCGAGACAGAAGTGATCCGCATCCTCCAAAACAGACGGGGCCCTGACGTAGGAGCCCCGCGAACCCCTGGAGACGAAAGGGAGTCGCCCCCGACAACTGAATGAGATCTGCGAACCACTGACGACGTGGCCACTCCTGTGCCACCATGATCCCATTGAACGGGTGCAATTCTATGCGCCGCAGAATCTTGCCTATCATCGGCCACGGGGGAAACACGTACAGAAGCACATCCGTTGGCCAAGGAAGTACCAGCGCGTCGACGCCTTCTGCTCCCCGTTCTCGACGCCGACTGTAAAATCGCGGAGCCTTCGCGTTGTGCCACGTGGCCATCAGATCCATGTGGGGCACCCCCCACGTTCTGCAGATGAGCAGAAACACTTCGTCCGCCAATTCCCACTCTCCGGGATCGAGGTTGTGACGGCTGAGAAAATCCGCCTGGACATTGTCGACCCCGGCAATGTGGGAGGCTGCGATGTTGCTGAGACTTAGTTCTGTCCGTGACATCAAGAGCTGCGCCTCTATAGCCACCTGTGGACTCCTCGTCCCTCCTTGATGATTGATGTAGGCCACGGTGGTTGCGTTGTCCGATAGTACTCGGACCGCCTATCCCCGTACTAACGGTAAGAAGGCTTGTAGAGCCCGACGGACCGCTCTGGTCTCTAGTCGGTTGATAGACCACTGGGCTTGAGACGCTGACCATAGCCCCTGGACCGACCTCCCTAGGCAAACTGCTCCCCAACCGGAGAGACTGGCATCCATGGTCACCACCGTCCAATCGGGTACCCGCAGGGACACTCCACCGGACAGATGCTTGGAATCGAGCCACCAGTACAGGCTGGATCTCGCTTGGCCCTCGAGTGGAAGAGGCAGGAAGAACTCCTCCGAGACCGGCTTCCATCGGGATAGTAAGGACAACTGCAACGGCCGCAAATGAGCGAACACCCAGGGAACCAGGGCGAGCGTTGAAGCCATCGAACCCAGGACCGTCAGATAATCGCAGACCCGAGGACTGTGAAGAGACAGCAACCGCCTCACCTGAGACTGTAGCTTGCACCTGCGTTCCTGGGACAGGAACACTTTGCCCTGTGTCGTGACGAATCCAGCTCCGAGGTATTCTAGGGTCTGGGTCGGTATCAGTTGACTCTTGGCGAAATTGATTACCCAGCCTAGAGACTGCAAGATCTGTAGGACCCGGGCCACCGCCTGTCGACACTTACCCTCGGACTTCGCGCGAATCAGCCCGTCGTCCAGGTAAGGATGAACCAGGAAACCTTGCCGGCGTAGCAGCGCCGCCACCACCACCATCACTATCGTGAATGTGCGGGGAGCTGTCGCGAGACCAAACGGCAGTGCCCGGAATTGATAGTGACGCCCCAGCATGCAGAACCTCAGGAATTGCTGGCACTCCGGCCGAAGTCCCACGTGAGATCTAGGGAAGCCAAGAATTTGCCCAGCCGCACCGAAGCAATCACCGAACGAATTGTCTCCATCTTGAAGTGAGGAACGCGCAGGCATCTGTGCACGCCTTTGAGGTCCAGGATCGGTCTTGACGTGCCGTCTTTCTTTGGAACGATGAAGTGAATGGAGTAACGGCCTTCGCCGTGCTGATGGATCGGGACCGGAACAATAGCTCCTGAGCTTTCCAAGCGCCGGATGGTGCCTAGCCGTGCCGCCTTCTTCTCCGGAGCTTTGCAAGGAGAGACGAGGAACTTGTCCGCTGGGATTCGAACAAAAGTAACGCGTAGCCGTGGCTTATCACGTCGAGGACCCACTGGTCCGGCGTAACGCTGGCCCATTCCTCGAAAACAACGTCAACCGCGCCCCAACATTTGGGATCACGTGCAGAGGCTGCGGCGAGGAATGGGCCAACCGCATTTCATTGCGAAACCTTGGGACCCCTGCGGCCGGGGTTCCTCCCTGCCTACCGAACCGCTTCCCCCGAAAGGACTGCTGCCACCGAGGGGTCCAGGAGGAAGGAGACCTATACGAGGGTCCCGAAGAACGTGGAGGACGCGACTTCCTGGAACCGCAGTTCCGAAGCCAGAGGAGGCTCCTCGCTGACCCTGGCGAGACCATAGCTCTGGAGGCCGTCCGGAGCAAGTCATACAGAGCATCTGCGGCGATCCGCCTGCCGCGCCTCCTCCTCCGACAGATCCGCGTTGGCCTGGAGAACCTGGGCCCACCGGAACCCAGCACGCAGCGCAAAGTTACTACAAATCGCCGCGCGCACCCCCAAGGCCGACGCCTGAAACACCTGCTTAAGCTGGAGTTCTATCCTTCTATCCTGGATATCCTTGAAAGCAGTCGCTCCTGTAACCGGGATCGTTGACCTTTTAGGTACCGCCGACACCGCTGCATCCACTCCGGGAACTCGAAGAAGCGCCAGGGTATCTTCTGGTAATGGATACAACTTGTCCATGGCTTCACTCACTTTCGGGCCCAGCTCCAGGGAATCCCATTCCCGGAATAATATATCCGCAGCCGAAAAGGGGAACGGGGAGGCCACTGCTGGGCCGGTGAGCTCGAAAGGACCGGATCCATCTTGGCTCCCGGTCTAGACTCCACCTGTGGGGCCTCCACCCCCAATTCCTGCAGGATGGTCGGAATAAGGGGAGCCAACTCCTCCCTCCGGAACAAGCGGACTACTCTGGGGTCATCTCCATCCACTGCTGTACCTGTGCTGGTACCTGGCAGGCCTGAGCCCTCTTCCTCCGGCTCAGGGGCTGCGTCCTCCGAACAGGAGGACCCGGAGTCCGTCTCCTGCGGTCTACCCCGCATCAGGCTAACATGCTTTGGAGGATCGGAGGGCTTCCCAGATCCTTTCCCAGCTTTCCTCCTCTGCTGCCTAGATCTTTTGAGGGAGGACCTTCCTTAAAAAGAACGCGAAAACCGAAGAAAAGGAGGCCTCCGAATCAGTGGAGGCCGTCTCCGCACTGACCTCAACCGGAGAAGCAGCCCCCCCCGGGGAGGCCTCCCCGGGGGCTCGCTGCTGCGGGGAAAGCGCCGGAGGGAGACCTCCATTTGCTAAGGCCTTCCTCGTGGCTTGACTAACTGCACCCAAAATGGCCGCGTTCCCGCGCTCCGCGGGAACGGCGCTCAGCGGGAACGGAACAGCTGAGCTATCCCCTGCCTGCTCGTCGCACGGCGGCCCCGACGCTGGTCGAATCCAAGCTCCCCGACCTGTCTCGGACGGCCCCTCGCCGCCCGAGACCCAGGCTGAAAACACGCCGTCCCTATACAGGCGTGCACGCCGAGCCGCGCGCGCAGCAGGAGGCTCCACGCGGCATCCCCCACGCGACCGGCAGGGGCCCAGAAGGGATCTCCACTAAAATCAACCCCCCCACGGAACGAAGCCGCGAAGGACGGAGAGCCGGCATCCCCCACGCGACCAGCAAGTGACCAGAAGGGATCTGCACTAAAAATCAACCCCCCCGGAACGAAGCCGCGAGGCGAGGAAGCCGCAAAACAAAAACAAAACAGACTTTCTTTTTTTTTTTTTTTTTTCTTGCGATCGCTGCTTGGACGCTGTCCCTGGTCCTGACCTGCCTGCTCCAGCGGGGGTGAGTGAACCGGGCTCCCCGGTGTCACCCCCGACGCTGCTGCCAGCAAGGGCCGGGTCCTCAACCCTCAGCAGCGGCCTCTACCAGGGGGGGATGGTCCCCTCAGAACCTCCCAACCCCCCTGGGAGGCTCTCAGGACGAGGGAGTCTTCTTTCTTTAGATGAAAAACTTCCAAAAACCAAATTCTTCTTATTTAGATGAAAAGTTTCCAAAAACCAAATTGAAAAGGAAAAAAAAAATTCCAAAAACCTGACTAACTACCAGAATCAGTGCAGGCAGAGGCTGTGACTGCACCTGCACCACCTACTGGAGACAGAGTAAGACTGAGGGGCTGTGACTGGCACAGGGTCATATATGACTCACACCGACAAGTTTTGCTCTGTCTCCACCTACTGGTGCGGAGTCACAACCCAGGTGTCCTGGACTGATCCTGGTACGTACAGGGAAGGTCCCTTTTATTTGAGTTGGTGAGTATCCTGGCGGCGGCATTCTGGACCACCTGCAGGGGTTTGATGGTTATTGCAGGGAGACCTATCAAAAGGGAATTGCAGTAGTCTAATTTGGAGATGATAATTAATAGATTGTAGCACCAGGCGGAAAGATACTCACCAACTCAAATAAAAGAGACCATATCACTCCCGTCCTTCAGTCACTTCACTGGCTACCCATCAAATTCAGGATCTCTTTTAAAGTTCTTACGATGATCCACAAGGACATCCATAACATCGCCCCTCTCAAGCTCATGTTACTGTGAGTTCTATGAGTAGTGTAAGGCACATCACAAAAATGTGCAGGCCCCACCAGGAAAGAAGCTCGGCAGTTGTAAAATGGTAAATCAAAGTGATTGCTATTGGACCCCCTCAATGAGGGAATGGGATGGGGGGCATTAGAACTGGAGCGTCCTCACAGCTCTCTCTACTTCCATATTTATTGTAGTTAATGGCCAAGCATCTCAGCGCTGCAGGCCTGGGGTACTGAATGGTTACCGTTCCCCCCCGGCTCTCCTTACCTGCATAGCCTCCTGGTAACGCAGTGAGGCCTGGAGCCTCTCCTCCAGTTTCTTGTAATGCTGATTCCACACCTTATTCAGACTGTGCCAAGTGGCATAGAGCTGGAAGGAAAGGCAAGGCGATGACGGTCACATCTCTCACTATCCATTTCCCTCAACCTCTGTCTTTTTCATTGCCTCTCTCTCTCTCTCTCTCTCTCTCTCTCTCCACTTGTCCTGAAGCTCTTACTTCCCTGTCACAGAAACCTAGACTTTGATGGCCCATCTGGCCTCCCGGAGCTTAATTTTCCAAAGATTGGCCCAGCTGAAATCAGGTCCTAGCCTGGTAAATCTGCCCCGTTTAAGATCTGACCCCTCTAACCAGCTACATTTGTCTGGTCACATTCACAAATTCAGCCGGGCAAAAAAGGCACCAGCACGGAGCGCTCCCAGGGTGAGGTCTGCACATATTCAGTGCTAACCGGACTCATCTAGGCAGGCCACCACTCAGCTACCCTCCCCACTCTCCCTCCTGACATTCAAAATAAAACATGTTGGGCCACCCTGACTCCCCCCCATCCTACATCTGGAAGTGAAAGTGGAGGGACCACTCCAACCCTCATCCCTCCTTCTCTCCCTGTTCTCAGAGTGTAATGGAGATCTTTGTCCCCGGTGCTATCTGCTGAAGATCTTCCTTTACAGTAATTGCACTGTTTACCCTTCGGAAGCCGAAGAGAGATTGGGTGAATGAAGCCCCCTCTCCCCCCAGCATCACCACAGAGTCAGTCTCCGGAGGACCCTCTTCCATGCCTATTCACCCTGCAGCCCCTGAAAATATTCGGGAGTTTTAAGGACAGGCACTGCCCCACACGGCTTTTTCTCTGGCAATCCTTTTTCCACTTGCTCAGTGTTTTTTTCCTGGGGAATTTTACTCAACCTGAAGTTGCAGAGTGAAAGACGCTCTTTTCTGAAGGGGATGAGTGAGCGGACTCGCGGGCTTCTGCACGCCTGTGGCCCGATCCTGCCCCGTCGAGTCTCTATTCTGCAGGATGCAGGAGTCACCATGCAATGTTTCAACATCTCCTGAATTACCGTCAGGGGTCCTCTGGTCCCTTCAATGCACAGCTCCTGGAAAAGGCTCTCATTCTTGGGATAAGAAGTGAGATTGGCCATTCTCACTTATCTTCTACCATCCTGCTTTCATCAGGGGGGTCATTGCATCTGACCCAATACCTTTATCTATCATCTGGCTTTTAGCAAGGAACGAAGAAATCAAGGAAAACCTTTTCATTTCCAGTATGTGATCTTTTCATGGGTTCTCTGATAATTTATGCTTTTAATAGTATTTGGATTTTGTGTTATGGCGATTATATTTGAATATTTTATGATTACTTGTGTTAATACTGTTCCCCACTTAGGATGTTTCTATCATTTAAGTGGGTTTTCTATGTAATAAATTCAAACATAAATTATTCTTGACCCTGCTCCTTACTTGCTCTGTCATTTAGATATGGTCAAGGAGTGATCATGCTTAGCTCCTCTCATCTGGCTCTCCTCGAGGAGTTGTCCTTTCCTTATTCCTTCTCACCTATCATGCAGCGTCTTCTCTGCCACCCTCTACATACTCACATCATCCAAACTCTTTGTAACGTTGGGCTTGTCCATGTCTCCACAAGAGGACATCAGCTCTACTCCCAGAATCCCTAGGGTGTCCAGGTCATTTTGCAGACTGTCAACTTCCTCCCGGAGTCCCTTACAGGGTACAAGAGAAGGGAAAGGTCAACTGAATGTCGACAGGTCAAGACAGGGCCATCAGCATCCTAGGGCTCCTCTGACTGGAAAAATATCCCACTTATTCCTCTCACATCCTCTCCTCCCTTCACTGTCCTTGACCTTTGATCTTCTCTTGCCACATACAGACGCACACATATAGAAAAATATCCTCTCCCCCCACACATATGGACACAAACATACACAAAGACACACTAGCTGCACAATCCCCCATCCCTTCTCTTCTAAAATGTGTTATTTCTTTCTCTATAATATCATCAAAAATCCATCCCTTCCTTTCTGAACGCTTATTTACTCTCCCATCTCCTCCCACTTGGACTATTGCAACCTACACACAGCTCTCCCAGTGAATCATTTCTCTCAATTGCTATCTATCCAAAATTCACCTGTGTGGCTTATCTTTTGCCAAAGCCACTACACCCATATAACCCCTCTTCTCAAGTCACTACATTGGCTTCCCATTTGCTTCCATATAGCAAAGTTGCTTATCTGCATAGACAGCAGGGTAAATCAGCCACATAAGTGGTTGAAGTCATCCGATGGCTCCAAGACAGGAAAACTCTTTCAGAGTCTTTCTGAGCATGGGCAGACATTCAGCCACCCTCGCGCGAGGCTCTTCAGTCCTTACAGCAAGCTAAACTTCAGCTCTAAGGCGAGGAGGGTGGGATCGTGTGGCTTATTTGTCCTGCTGACTATAGAGAACACAAGTTACAGGTAAGCAACTTGACTTTCTCTGTGGACAAGCAGGATCAAGTCAGCCAGACAAGTGGGGACTCCCAAGCTGAAGGCTCATTTGTTTAGTTTATCATCTGAATGTTTCTGTTGTGTCATTGCAATCCTAATGATTGCGCGAGGCTAAAGGGTAGAGTTGACGTGATTAGTTAAATAAGCCTTTACGACTTGCCCTGACAGGAAGCATTCTCTGGGCAGTAATGAGGACTGAATGTATGTAGGGAAGACCAAGTAGCAGCCTTGCGGATATCTTCTAGAAAATGGAATGGAGACGTGCAGTAGCCCTAAATGGATGGGTTTTCACTTTACCTGACTGATGGTGGCAATAAGCGAAATAATCAGATAGCAGAGTTCCCTTTGTAACTGATACCCGAAAGTAACAAGGAGGTGTGAAGACTTTCGGTAAGACCTTGGTTCTCTCTGAATGGAATAATGGAGCTCTTCTGCAGTCTAACGTAAGAAAAGCTGGCTCGCCCTTATGAGCACGTGGTCTGCAAAGAAGGTTGGCTACAAATGAGACTGAGATACCACTTTTGGTAGAAATAATGGGGGGGGGGGGGTCATTTTTAAAGGGTTTACACGGTTAAACTGGGTTCCACCTGTGTAAATGCACTTTACCCATGTAAGAGGGCATTTGAAAATTGCTGCAATGTATGCCATTGAATTGTCCGTAGGTAAATGGCTTTGAAAATTGCTATGATATAGGTTACATTTACATGCGTAACTCCTTTGAAAATTGCTCCCGTGGGATGCATCTTCAAAACAACCTTGCTGTATAAGATTTAAGGATAGGGAGCATACGAGACCAAGGCTTGCAATTTGCTCCTAGACTTTCAGGGAGAGGAATTTTCGATCTCCTGAACTAAATGGTTCATATGGAGGCATCATTAGCTGAGCCTCATTCAGATCCCAAGCAACTGGTGGATCTTTTCTTAGCAGTTTCAGATTCATGCGACACCTCGTAGGCTGATGAGAAATAGAGACTCCCTGCTGTCCTTACGGCATGCTGCTATAGCACCGAGGAGAACGCTGATGCCGTTGGCTTTTGGACCAGATTTTCAGGACATGTAGATCCAGTCCTGGTTTTACTCCCCTGCACTCAGGCATTGATAGTCTTGATTTTCTGAGGGAATGCAATAGGTAAATCAAAATGAATCCCAGCATGCAATGGGGTAAAACCAGAACTGAATCAACCTGCCTGACCATCTGGAGCTGGTTGGCAACTCTAATTGGGCTATTTCCTGTGACACTTGCTGGCTCTTGGTTCCTCTCTGTTGATCAATGTAAGCCACTGTCATTACACTGTCTGACATTATTCGTACTGCTTGATCTTGCAAGCATTCAATGAATGTCAACCAAACGGCATGGGCTTCCAGCCAATTAATGCTCCAGAGGGACTCCTCTGTGCTCCAGCACACCTGCCTGTCAACTCCTGATGGTGAGCCTCCCAACCCTGGAGGCTCTTATCCATTGTGCGTAGTAGCCAGTCCAGTCTTCCTAGGGGAACAGCCCTCATTAGATGATCTGCTTCCAATAACCACTGCAGTTGGATGTTGATCTTCACCAGTAACCGAAATCAAATCAAGTTGTCCTGAGACTGTGAACTCCAAAGTGTAAGCAGTGTGCACTGAAGAGGAATAAATGTGCCCTGCCCATGGTACCACCTCTAGGGTGGCTGCCATCAATCCGTGTAGATAAGACCATTCTGCTGAACATATTGTTTCTGACAATAATCGCACCTGTGCCATCAGTTCTGAATGTGGACCCACAACAGGGATACTGTCATGCTTCGTGTTGAAAACAAACACCTAGATACTCCAGTGTCTGGATGGCTCCAGATTGCTCTTGGCCAAGTTCACCTCCCAACCTAGATCCTGCAGCAAGGAGATCACCTTGCAAGAGGCCTGGAAATTCTCTTTCATAGCTTTTGGTCTGAATTAATCAGTCATCAAATTACGGGTGGATCCGAATGCCATCCTTTCTCAACACTGCCGCCACCAGCACCATAAGCTTTAAGAAGATTCTGGGCACGGTGCCAAACCGAAGGATAGCGCTCAAAAACAGCGAAATGCAGAAAATCATTGATTCTCCAGCTGGATCGCAATATGCAGATATGCCTCTGACAATCCAGAGACTTCAGAAACTCCCCAGACTGTACTGCCATTATCGGCGAGTGTAAGGCTCCCATGCAGGAACGACTCCCTTGAGATCCAGGATAGGGCCAAGGAAAAGTATGTGAACACCGCCGTGGCCTACCATATGGCGTCTAAGTAAAGTCTGAGACATCACATGATGCTCAACCTGCCAGGCTGCCAGGTCCCTCGGAGGCCGGAATAGACGTTGGATTGGTGCACTGAGGCTTGGAGACCAGAAGGGGAACAGAAACCCTCACGCCTTTTTTTTTGTTTGTTTTTACTCCTTACCTGAGCTCAGCCCGTCCCAGCTGAGTATAAAATGAGTCTCCAGCTGCAGGGGGAGAGGGCAAAGGCCTTCACCGCCATGCTCGGCTTCCTGCACCCACTAACCTCGCAGCTGTTTCTCTCTCTACAGCTAAGTTCACACCAGGAAACCAGCTACCGGATCGAAGCACTCATCTGAGGGAGGGATCTGCAGATATCACCTCAGGAAAACTCGACTGAGGGAAGGACCATAAGGTATCACCACAGGAGAGTGGGGCAAATTAATTTCCTTCTTCTTTTCTCCTTTCATTTTCTTTTTCTTTTTTTTTTTTAAAGCAATCCCCAGTAGGGAGATGCACGTCCACCATCTGCTGGAGACAGAAAATACTGATGGGCTGATGTCGATGCAGGGGTATATATGCCGTGTCGTCAGCTTTGCTCCATCTCCATTTGCTGGTAGATGTGCATAACCTATCGGTTAGGGTTAACCTGTCTGAATGCTAAGAAAGCTCGATTTCCCACCTCCAGCCCTTTAGGACACGACATGCGATGAATGCCGCATGCCTGCAACTGTACAGACGCAGGAGAGGCCAAAGCATGGCAAGGAGGAGCGGTGCTGGAAGGAGTGTCTGAGCTGGGGCCTGCTTGTGCCATGTGAGGTGAGTGCCACAGCTAGAGAGGTCTGCCCACGAACCACAAAACGTAACATAACAATCATTCATGTGGTTGAAGTAGGTGACTTAAAGTTGTCTGTCACTTGATTCTGGTCTCCAGGAAGGTATATAGCCAGAAGAACCATTCCCTGAGAATTCGCTCCTTTCCAGCCTTTGCAGTTTCCAGATGAAGTTTGTAAGAACCTGCTCCTTCCTGCTTGTTGATATAGAACATTGCTACTCGGTTGTCTGTCTGGATCAACTCCACCTTATTCTTCAACCGTGCGGTGAATTCTTTTAGAGCACTGAAAATTGCACCTTTTAGGCTGCTTTGAAGTCTTACAGACTGGCTATCTCTACTCACAGCCTTGTCAAGTTTAACCATATTTATTGTAATAAATAAATTCCCTGAAGCCTCTTATTTGTCTTCCTAGTGTGCCTTGACCAGATTGTAAGCTCTGTAGGAGACATCAGAAGTTTTTACCACTGTATGCAACTAAATATGAATACTGACCCCCACAAGAGAGACACCAGCTTCATAAAATGGACCCTGACATGTATGTTTGAGCAGAAAAACAAGATGTGGAACTGTTGATCATAATGACAGTAAGTGCCTAGGTTATCTGATCTGCCTGTTTAACTAAGGGTTATAGCTTCTTTCCACAAAAAATGCTACCCAGGACAGGGACGGGTCACAGATGCAAAAACAACCCAAATCTGCCTAGAGATGAAAGACAACCTATCCAAAGGGCAGTTGATCAGACAGATCAGCTCACGGAAAAGCACTGACGCCACAAGACTGCTCGTGGGTCAAGAGGTTGCAGGAACGAGATCAGGGCTGGGTCACTATGGGAAAGGGGGGCCAGCAGTCTGAAATGGAGAAATGACTCCATCTGACTATGCATGAGCTTCTTACATATTCATGCTTTGCCGGTTAAAAGTAGCCTGGGCGAGAGCTCAGGGCGCCAACGAAAGAAAAATCATGAACACCTGAAGACAACACCTGTGCCAGCACCCATCACCCCTCCCTGCAATGAAGCAGATGAGCTCTGGTGTCCTGCACATGTAAGAAGCCCTGCTGCTACCTGGCTCTTCTTCTCAAACCTTTTTCTTCTCCAGGGCTCAAACCAGCCTTTGCCCAGCAAATGACCGGGGCCAAGGACACCTGCTCCCTTCGACAGAAATTGCTTCCTCAGAGAAAGTTTCAGGATGAATCGGAAGGTAAACCCCTAAATTTATGGAGTTAGTTAGCTAGCTATGTTTATTAATATACCCTAAGTAAGTCAAAGTCTCGGATATGTTAAGTTTACTAATGATGCAGAGCTTTACTCAGTATAAGCCGATGCTGAGCAGCAAGGACTGTGGAGACATGTATTGTCTATTTTATTCTAACTGCTAAACCTGAAAAGTCTGAGAAATAAACGACTGATTCTCTGGGGAAAAAAACCCCATGCTCTTTTCTGAGCTATTCAGATTACATAGATATAGGAGGTGATAGAGGTAATTGTCTATAGCACTGCCTATCCTGACAGGGGTTGGAGAGGAGAAAGGAGATGAGTCATACCAACAGGTTATGGAACATCCTTATAGTGCTTACAGCTCTACATAGAAGGGACTGTTGCTCTTGTGCATCTGTACTGCACTGCACGTGGTAGTAGCTCTTTATAAATAATAAGTAAAGTAGTACCTGCATGGTGTTAAGTCTTGCCTTGATGGACTCTGGGTCAGAACCAGTCTCCTCCATGTCCAGAATGATCTGCTGTGTCTCATTCAGGTTGACACTCAGCTCTGACAGTCCATGCCAGAAGCGGTCAGCCAGGGTCAGAAGGCTCTTCAGCCAGCATTCTCGCTCTTCAGCCTGACTTTGAAGGCTCCGCCACTGCCCCAGCAGCTTTTCCATCCGATCCTGAATCCCTATATAACATAGTTTAGTGTGCAAAGTGTCTGCTACTCTCTCTCATTCAAAACCTCATCTACCTCTGGAACTACCCTATGTTTCCTCTTATGTTCTCCTACAATATCCTGCCTCTAGTACTTTCCCCACTTTCTCCCTTCTCTGGTACCTTCTCCTGTCTTCAGTACTTTCTCCTGCATTTGGTACCTTCTTCCACCTTTTCCCATCTGTTATGTTCTCCCACTTTTTCCCTCCTCTGGTACTATTTCCTGTCTTTTCCTGCCTCTGGCATCTTCTCTTACCTCTGATTCTTTCTTCTGCCTTCTCCCACCTCTAATATCTTCTCCTGCCATCTTGAATTCTTGTGCTTTCTCCTGCCTCTGGTAATTCTTCTGTCTTCCCCCACCTTCTTCTGCCTCAAGTACCTTCTCCCACCTTCACCCACCTCTGGTACCTTCTCCTACATACTCCTGCCTCTGGTACCTTCTCCCACCCTCACCCATCTCTGGTACCTTCTCCTACATACTCCTGCCTCTGGTACCTTCTCCCACCCTCACCCACCTCTGGTACCTTCTGGTACCTTCTCCTACATACTCCTGCCTCTGGTACCTTCTCCCACCCTCACCCACCTCTGGTACCTTCTCCTACATACTCCTGCCTCTGGTACCTTCTCCCACCCTCACCCATCTCTGGTACCTTCTCCTACATACTCCTGCCTCTGGTACCTTCTCCCACCCTCACCCACCTCTGGTACCTTCTCCTACATACTCCTGCCTCTGGTACCTTCTCCCACCCTCACCCACCTCTGGTACCTTCTCCTACATACTCCTGCCTCTGGTACCTTCTCCCACCCTCACCCACCTCTGGTACCTTCTCCTACACACTCCTGCCTCTGGTACCTTCTCCTACCCTCACCCACCTCTGGTACCTTCTCCTACATACTCCTGCCTCTGGTACCTTTAGCTGTTGGTTCAGTGCTGGCCGCCTGAGTGTTGGTGAGAAGTTCTTCTGCTTGTCTCCTGATTGTCTCCAAGGACACCCCCAGCTTCTCCAACTCCCCCAGAACCAGCGTGTTATCCCGAATCTGTTCGCGGATGCGAGCCGACTCCCCTCGGATGGCTGGAAGGTTTTGGAAGCGATCCTGCAGTCTGTCTATGCACTCCACCATAAGGTCCATCCTCTCGGTGAGCTGAAGAAGAGGAAAGGTGTTAGGAAAGGGTACTGGTATGAGAAACACATCGAATAACAACTTCTGAACTGAGGTGCAAAACAATGGTGAAGCAAAATAGTAATTGTGGGACACAAGGAAAAACTATGAAATACAGAAAACAATAACTATTTTTATTTTTTTATTTATTTAGATTTATATTCTGCTTTTCGCACTTTTTTCGGCACTTCAAAGTGAAGCCTGTCTGTTTCGTCCTCCGACAGACCTTCGTTGGCGAGCAAGTGTTGCACCCCCTGCAGACAGTCCCGCAACGCAAATGTACGACCAATTGCCGCTCGGGTGCCCAGAGCGAAGACCTCGAAATCTTCTTCCGCTGGATCTCCTCCTTGCAATCCGGAAGACCCTTCAACGCTGTGGCTCCAGCAAACTGTATGGTCGTCCTCTATGTGAGCACCAAAACCGCGATGTCCCCCTTGGTACCTGCAGGACCTTTAGGGCTTCGTCTGACCAAGGATAAGCTTATCCGTATCCTTCGTGACCTTCAGGCTCCGGTCTGGGGTATCCCACTCCCGGAAGAGAAGGTCCGTCGTAGAACAAACACAATGCATACACAAACAGAATGCTGGGGATTATTAGGAAAGGAATGGAGAATAAAACAGAGAATATCATAATGCCTCTGTATCACTCCATGGTGCATCCTCATCTTGTGTTCATATATCATGCACAAACAGAATGCTGGGGATTATTAGGAAAGGAATGGAGAATAACACAGAGACTATCATAATGCCTCTGTATCACTCCATGGTGCATCCTCATCTTGTGTTCATATATCATACACAAACAGAATGCTGGGGATTATTAGGAAAGGAATGGAGAATAAAACAGAGAATATCATAATGCCCCTGTATCAATCCATGGTGCATCCTCATCTTGTGTTCATATATCATACACAAACAGAATGCTGGGGATTATTAGGAAAGGAATGGAGAATAAAACAGAGAATATCATAATGTCTCTGCATCGCTCCATGGTGCGACCTCATCTTGTGTTCATATATCATACACAAACAGAATGCTGGGGATTATTAGGAAAGGAATGGAGAATAACAGAGAGAATATCATAATGCCTCTGTATCACTCCATGGTGCGACCTCATCTTGTGTTCATATATCATACACAAACAGAATGCTGGGGATTATTAGGAAAGGAATGGAGAATAAAACAGAGAAAGGAAAATTAGGTTCTTACCTTTGCTAATTTTCATTCCAGTAGTACCATGGATCAGTCCAGACAGCTGGGTTATGCCTCCCCTCCAGCAGATGGAGTCAGAGAGAAAACTGAAAGCACCCCCTAGATATACTGGTGTGCTACCTGCAATCCTTCAGTATATGTGATATCAAAGCAGAAATAAAGAATTGAGCACAGTCAAAACTGCCCCCAAGAAACTCCTTTGTATTAACTTCTTATTAACTAGGTGACCAGATCAAGTAGAAACATCCTTGAGAACAGATAAAACCAGACACAACAAATAGAACACCAAGAGTGTACAGTAACACACGATACACTGGAATAACTATAAAGGGAACCTTAAACATGTGGTAACCGTCACAATACCACTGAAATGGAAAACTCAGAGAATACGAGCGGACTCCCAGAACACCGTGGGCGGGCGTCTGGACTGATCCATGGTACTACTGGAATGAAAATTAGCAAAGGTAAGAACCTAATTTTCCTTTCCCAGTACGTACCAGGATCAGTCCAGACAGCTGGGATGTACCCGAGCCGCCTTAACTGGGGTGGGACCCTGAGAGTCCCGCTCGAATCACACTGCTCCCAAAGGACTCTGCAGGAGGTCCCCGGACATCCAGACGATAATGCCTGGAAAAAGTATGCCAGGATTTCCATGTGGCTGCCCTGCATATCTCTTGGCAAGAAACCAAGTGATTCTCTGCCCATGAAGTTGCTTGAGCACGCAGAGAATGAGCCTTAAGCCCAGCAGGAACAGGCTTACCACATCCAACATACGTGGACGCAATAGCACCCTTTAACCAGCGTGCAATCGTAGCTTTGGACGCTTGAAGACCCTTCCTGGGTCCATTCCACAACACGAAAAGGTGATCTGACTTTCTAAAGTCATTCGTAACCTCCAAATAGCGTAAGAGAATCCGACGGACATCCAGACGCCTCAAGTCCCGACCCTGAGAAGACTGTAGGTCCTCGTCCGAAAAGGAAGGTAACTCCACCGTTTGGTTGACATGAAACGCGGAGACCACCTTAGGTAGGAAGGAAGGGACAGTTCGTAGGGAAACTCCTGACGCCGAAATGCGCAAAAACGGTTCCCTGCAAGAGAGAGCCTGCAGCTCCGACAACCGACGAGCCGAGGAAATGGCCACAAGGAAAACAGTCTTGAGGGTGAGATCCTTCAAAGAAGCCGCCTTAAGAGGTTCAAACGGAGCCGCACACAATCCACGGAGTACCAAGTTCAAGTTCCAAGACGGACAGGGAAGCCTGACGGGAGGACGTAAGTTTCTAACCCCTCGCAAGAAACGAGCCACATCTGGATGACTCGCAAGGGAAGAGCCTTTAACCTTACCCCTCAAGCAACCCAAGGCCGCCACCTGAACCCGAAGCGAATTATACGCCAACCCCTTTTTCAAGCCATCCTGTAAGAACATAAGGATATCCGCCACTGACGAACGTCTGGCCGAAGTACCTGCCTTGTCGCACCAATCATGGAAAACCTTCCAAACCCTCGCGTAAGCGAGCGTAGTGGAAGAACAACGCGCCCGAAGGAGAGTAGACACTACTGCGTCTGAATAACCTCTCTTCTTCAACCGGTTCCTCTCATAAGCCAAGCCGCCAGACAAAAACGATCCGCCAGATCGAAAAATACTGGACCCTGACGAAGGAGATTGGGAAGATGACCGAGACGCAGTGGGCCGTCGACTGCCAAGTTGACCAGATCCGCGAACCACGGGCGCCGCGGCCATTCCGGAGCCACGAGAATCACCGGACCGTGATGGGACTCTATGCGTCTTAGCACTTTCCCTACCAGAGGCCACGGAGGGAACACATAAAGAAGAATGTGACGAGGCCACGGAAGGGCTAGCGCGTCCACCCCTTCTGACGCGTGCTCTCTCCTCCGACTGAAGAAGCGCACCGCCTTTGCATTTTGACGGGTCGCCATGAGGTCCAAGCGCGGAGTCCCCCAACGCCGCGCGATGAGAGCCATCGCCTCTGACGAGATCTCCCATTCTCCTGGATCTAGGTGCTGCCGGCTGAGGTAATCCGCCTGAACGTTGTCCACGCCGGCAATGTGGGTGGCCGCGAGACGCTGTATGTGCCTTTCCGCCCAGGACATCAACAGCGCAGCCTCAGTCGCTACCGCTTGGCTTTTTGTGCCTCCTTGTCGATTTATGTACGCCACTGTGGTCGCATTGTCCGACAGAACTCTTACTGCTCGTCCGCGTACCAGTGGAAGGAGACAACGCAAGGCCAGGCGGACCGCTCTGGTCTCCAATCGGTTGATGGACCAAGTCGCTTGGAGTGCCGACCAGTTGCCCTGGACTGCACGGGACTGGCAGACCGCACCCCAGCCCGACAGGCTGGCAACCGTCGTCACCACCAACCAAGACGGGGGTTCGAGGTCCACCCCCTGTAGGAGATTGGCTGGGGTCAACCACCAAGAGAGACTGGAGCGAGCCGGCTCCAGCAAAGGCAATTCCATCCCGTACTCCTCCGAGCGGGGATCCCAGCGAGATAGAAGTGCTCTTTGTAACGGACGCATATGCGCAAAAGCCCATTGTACCATTTCCATAGTAGACACCATATGACCAATGACTTGTAAATAATCCCAAACCGTGGGAATCTCGAGCTCTAACAGGCGCCGTACCTGAGTCATGAGATTGAGCATGCGTTGCTGCGGAAGAAAAACCTTGCCCACCAAGGTGTCGAACCGAGCTCCCAGGAACTCCAGCTGTTGGGTCGGTTCGAGTCTGCTCTTCGCGAAGTTGACTACCCAACCCAAACTCTGCAGCTGGTGCACCACTAAGGAGACCGCCCGGTTGCATGCCGCGTGCGACTTTGCTCGAATGAGCCAATCGTCGAGATAGGGATGCACAAGGACGCCTTGCCGGCGGAGGGAAGCCGCTACCACCACGAGGACTTTGGTGAACACCCTCGGCGCAGTGGCCAACCCGAAGGGGAGGGCGCAAAACTGGTAGTGGTCTCCCATCACCATGAACCTCAAGTACCTCTGATGCCGTTCTCTTATTCCGATGTGCAGATAGGCCTCTGTCAGGTCCAAAGAAGCCAAGAATTCTCCCTTGTGGACGGCCGCAATAACAGACCGGAGGGTCTCCATCCGGAAGCGGGGCACACGCAACGCCTTGTTTACTCCTTTGAGATCCAGAATGGGTCGGAAGGTGCCCTCCTTCTTGGGCACCAGGAAGTATATGGAATACCGACCCGTCCTGAGCTGGTCCCGCGGAACCGGAACCACCGCCCCCAGAGCCTGTAGATGGGCGACCATTTGGGCTATAGCTACCTGTTTTTCTACTGGGCCGCACGGCGATATCAGGAAGAGATCCCGGAGGGGACGTACAAAATCCAACTCGTAGCCGTACCGAACCACGTCGAGGACCCATTGATCCGAAGTAATTTTGGCCCACTCCTCCCAGAACCGGGACAGCCGACCTCCGATAACGGGCACGGAGGAGTGGGCCCGCGCACCTTCATGGTGCGGGCTTGATGGCAGGAAAGCCTTGGGAAGAGCCCCCGCGTATAGGCCTCCTGCCGCGAAAGGAAGAAGAAGACCAGGCCTGGGATCTTGTCGCCTGCTGCCGCTGGGGAAGGGAGCCCCCTCTTCCCCCACGGAAACGCCGTTGCCCCCGAAAGCGAGCCCTAGCGTTACCAAACGACCAAGGTTGCCGAGGCTTATCCTCAGGCAACTTGTAAACCTTGTTGTCACCCAGGTCCTTAATGAGCTGGTCCAGCTCCTCGCCAAACAGCAACTTGCCCTTAAAGGGGAAGGAACCTAACCTTGCCTTGGAGTTGGCATCCGCCGACCAACGACAGAGCCAGAGCAACCTCCTGGCTGAGTCCGCCGAGGACATAATGCGAGCCGATGTGCGCAACAAGTCATACAAGGCATCCGCTGTATAAGCGACCGCCGCTTCAACACAATTCGCCTGCTCGGCCTCGCCCGGAGGGAGCTCCTGCATGGTCAGCAGCTGCTGAACCCAGCGGAGGTTGGCCCTCTGCACAAGGCTGCTGCAAGCCGCCGCTCGGACCCCCAGTGCCGCCACGTCAAAAATGCGCTTTAATAAAACCTCAAGCTTGCGGTCTTGGAGGTCCTTCAACGCTATACCCCCAGTCACGGGGATAGTCGTATGCTTAACCACAGCCGTGACAGCCGAATCTACCGCGGGTGTCTTCAGAAGTTCCAATGAATCCTTAGGTAAGGGATATAGCCTTTCCATGGCTCGATTCACCCGCAGGGAAGCCTCTGGGAGCTCCCATTCCTTTGAAACGATCTGTAAGACCTTGTGGTGAAAAGGAAAGGTCTGCGGGGGAGCTCTAATCCCTGCCATCGCGATATCCCCTGTAGACGTGTCCGCCTCCTGAGGCGGAGTCGTTAACTCTAGCTCCTGTAACACGTGGAGAATAAGGGAGCTTAATTCCTCCTTTCCAAACAATCGTAGCACCTGGGGGTCATCCCCTTGTACGGCCCCCTGATCATCCGTCGCCAGCAAGTCCGGAGCCCCCGGGGACTCCGGAGCGGCTCCTGTGTCTCCCAGGTCCTCAGTTTCCCTCCCCCGCGGACGGGAACCCTGGACCCCGGAGGACCCCGCGCCCGGCGGGCTCCCTCGGGGCAAGGAAGTGGTCCTGGGGACCTTCGGGGGAGCGGGAACCTCTGCCTCCCAGCCGGACTCTGCCTGCAAAAAGGCTTTGTGCATTAAAAGCACAAAATCCGAAGAAAAAGGTATTGACCTCTTTAAATTCTTCTTCAGGCCATCCGATGGGGGGGGGCCGCGAGGAGACCCCAAATCGGGCTGGGAGCGCGGGCTCAGTGGCTCGGGAGAGGGAGGAGGGGAGGTTTCCTCCTCCGACGCTGAAAATGCAGCCTGCCGCGTGTTCAAAATGGCCACCGCACTCCTCCCCGATGGAGGAGGGGCCGGAGAACGGCTGCCTGAACGCTGCCATGCCGGGCTGCAGAGGACAGAGGAGAGCCGCTGCGGGCAGCGCTCGGCCCCCCCGAGGGTCCCTCGCCCCCGGGAATACATCGGGGGCAGAGACCCCCGCGGGAGAGTCGCGCCCCCCGCCTTCCCACAGGTCAGGCAGACCGAAGATCGCGGCATCAGGCCAGGAAGCGGAGCAGCAGCAACGGGAAAAAAAAAAAATGGCGCCAAAAAGACCCCCTGAGAAGAACTCCACAACCAACACGCGCCGGGTGAGCTAGCCACCCCCTCCGGGGTCCGAAACAGGCACTGGCAGGCCGGGGTCAAAGAAAAGGAGCGCACTGCCTGTCCCCAACAGGGCTTAAATGGCTCTGGATTAAACTTTTTATTTTTTTTTTGAAACCCCCTTCAGGCCAAGTAACCTGGAATTGGGGGGGGAGGGTGATCGGCCCACCGGTAAGCTCTCCCCCGGCCTGTGGACACACTAACCCGGGAAGAACAGGAGGGTAAAAGAAAATTAGGTTCTTACCTTTTGCTAATTTTCGTTCCTGTAGTACCGAGGATCAGTCCAGACTCCTGGGTTTTGCCCCCCCTCTAGCAGATGGAGACAGAAGTTTATAAACAAAAACTCCGCCTACATATAGGCTGGTGCCACCTACAGTCTGGCAGTATTACTGAATGTCAAAGTAGCAGGAGAACCCGCAACAAATAACCCAAAGAACACTGAAGATTACCTCCAAACTAAGCCAAACTAAAGCTTAACTCCACCCAACTGGGTACCGAACTCGAGGTAACCAACAAACAAACCATATTCCAGAAAACAGCACACAGAGCACACATCCTCTCCCGGCAGACAATCGCAATACTGGGCAGGACTCTGGACTGATCCTCGGTACTACAGGAACGAAAATTAGCAAAAGGTAAGAACCTAATTTTCTTTTCCCTGTACGTACCAGGATCAGTCCAGACTCCTGGGATGTACCAGAGCTTCCCTTACTGAGGGTGGGAGCCGGAGAGGCCTGCTCTAAGCACCCCTTCTCCAAACCCCGACGGCCCTGGCGCCTTCACATCCAAACGATAGTGCCGGGCAAAAGTATGGACTGACTTCCAAGTGGCCGCCCTACAGATCTCCTCTGTAGGAATATGTTGGCATTCCGCCCAGGATGTAGCCTGGGCGCGAGTTGAGTGGGCTTTCAGTCCCACCGGCAACGGTTTCCCCGCCAACAGATATGCTGAGCGAATGGTTTCCTTCAACCAACGAGCAATTGTAGTCTTGGAAGCCGCTTTACCTCGCCGGGGACCACCATGGAGGACGAACAGATGATCGGAGACCCTGAACACATTAGTAATCTCCAAATAGTGTAACAAGACGCGCCGAACATCCAGCTTCCGCAGGTCCCTAGCTAAGGGATCCGAAGACTGTCCCTGACCAAACGATGGCAACTCCACCGTCTGATTGACGTGAAAGGCCGAAACCACCTTTGGTAGAAAAGACGGCACAGTTCGCAAGGAGACTCCCGAATCCGAAATCCTCAGAAAAGGCTCTCGACACGACAGAGCCTGCAGCTCAGAAATCCGCCGCGCCGATGCCATAGCCACCAAAAATACCACCTTGAGCGTCAAGTCCTTAAGAGTGACGTGTCGCAGAGGCTCAAACGGTGCCTTACACAGCGCTTTAAGAACCACATTCAAATTCCAAGACGGACACGGAGGACGAAACGGAGGGCGTAACTGTTTTGCCCCCCGAAGGAAACGCACCACATCCGGATGCTGCGCCACCGAAACTCCGTGCACCCGCCCCCGAAAAGCTCCTAGCGCTGCCACTTGCACCCGCAAAGTACTACAGGACAGGCCCTTAGCCAACCCCTCCTGGAGAAACAGCAGAATATCCGGAATAGTCGCCCGGGTAGGTGCTGTGCCGCGAAGCACACACCAAGTCTCAAACAGTCGCCACACGCGCACGTACGCCAAAGACGTAGACTTCTTTCGGGAATGCAACAGCGTGGACACCACGGAAGCCGCGTATCCTTTAGAGCTCAACCGCTGCCTCTCAAAAGCCATGCCGCTAGACAAAAGCGATGCACCAGGTCGAAACAAACGGGCCCCTGATGTAGGAGATCCGGCAGAAACGGAAACCGAAGTGGCCCCTCGACCGCTAGATTCACCAGATCCGCGAACCAGGGCCTTCTTGGCCATTCTGGAGCCACCACGATCACCTCCGCCGGATGCTGCTCTATGCGACGCAGCACCCGTCCGATAAGCGGCCACGGAGGAAACACGTAAAGTAACACATCCCTCGGCCACTGAACTACCAGTGCATCCACTCCTTCCGCCAACGTCTCCCGTCGACGAGAGAAAAATCGAGGAGCCTTTGCATTGCGGAACGTGGCCATCAGGTCCACCGCCGGTGTGCCCCACCGATCGCAAAGGAGCCTGAAGGCGTCCTCCGCGAGCTCCCACTCCCCGGGATCTAACCAATGCCGACTGAGAAAATCCGCCTGGACATTTTCCACCCCGGCTATGTGGGAAGCCGCGATACTGCTCAAATGGGCCTCCGCCCATATCATCAACGACCGAGCTTCTGCCGCTACCGGCTGACTCCGGGTTCCCCCCTGACGATTGATATAAGCCACCGTGGTCGCATTGTCCGACAGAATCCTGACGGAACGCCCGCGGAGAAGCGGGAGGAACTTCACCAGAGCTAATCGCACCGCTCGAGTTTCCAACCGATTGATGGACCACGACGCCTCCCGAGCCGACCATGTTCCCTGAACCGCTCGACCGAGACAGACTGCTCCCCAACCGAGCAGACTGGCATCCGTGGTAACCACCGTCCACGACGGAGTTTCCAACGAAACCCCGCGACTCAAGTTTTCCTGGCAGAGCCACCATGGCAAGCTGTCTCTGGCTTCCTGGGTCAACGGCAGGCTGAGGAAAAATTCCTCCGAGACCGGGCTCCAGCGGGAGAGCAACGCGGACTGCAAGGGACGCATATGCGCAAACGCCCATGGAACTAACTCTAGCGTGGAGTTCATAGAGCCCAAGACCTGCAGATAGTCCCAGACCACTGGGACCGGTTTGCGCAACAACCTGCAAATTTGCCCCTGTAGTTTGAGGATACGCTCTTGCGTTAGGGCCACCGTGCCTTGACACGTGTCGAACACCGCCCCCAAATACTCCAGGGATTGCGACGGCACCAGATGACTCTTGGCCAGGTTGACCACCCAGCCCAGTGAGCGTAACAGGTGCAGCACCCGCTGAATCGCCAGCTGACAAAGAGTCCTCGACTTGGCCCGAATCAGCCAATCGTCCAAGTATGGATGCACCAACAGCCCCTCCTGGCGGAGTCTCGCCGCCACCACCACCATAATCTTGGTGAACGTGCGCGGAGCCGTTGCGAGGCCAAATGGCAACGCTTGAAACTGGTAATGTTGTCCCAGTACCGCAAAACGGAGAAACCGTTGGTGCTCCTGTCGAATCCCAATGTGCAGGTATGCCTCTGTGAGGTCCAGAGAGGCCATAAACTCTCCTTTTCTGACCGACGCGATCACGGACCGCAAAGTTTCCATTCGAAAACGCGGAACCCTTAGACACTTGTTGACACTCTTCAAGTCGAGAATGGGACGAAACGTCCCCTCCTTCTTGGGTACCACGAAATAAATGGAATACCGGCCCTGTCGGAGTTCGCCGGTCGGAACCGGAACGACGGCCCCGAGGTCGCGCAACCGCGCCAGAGTCTCCCGCACCGCCCGGCGCTTTTCCGAAAACCCGCAAGGGGATACCAGAAAAGCCGGAGCCGGACGGCGTGAAAAATCTAACGCGTAGCCGTGTTTTATCACCTCTAGGACCCACTGATCCGACGTAATCTTGGTCCATTCCTCGTAAAACCGGCTTAACCTGCCTCCAACCGGAGGAACCGAGGAACGGACCGGCCTCACTTCATTGCGCTGGCTTACTGCCCTGCACAGCCGGACTGGCCCCCGGACGGCCGAATCGACGCCCACGAAAGGACTGCGAGTACGATTGTTGGCGGGCCGCACCGTGACGGAACGAAGAGTTCGATCCTCGCGCCGCACGAGTTCTACGGCCCCCACGAAACCGCGGCCGAGCGGCTGGAGCACCCCGGAAGCGGTATCTATCCTCCGGTAAACGGTGCGCTTTATTGTCCCCCAAGGATTCTAGAATATCATCCAACTCCTTACCAAAGAGCAACTTCCCCTTAAAGGGAAGAGAGCCTAACCTAGCCTTGGAGGTACCATCCGCCGCCCAATGGCGAAGCCACAACAGTCGCCGCGCCGCTACCGCAGAGACCATGGTCCGTGCCGAAGTGCGCAGGAGATCATAAAAGGCGTCCGCACTATACGCGATGACCGCCTCCAATCGACTCGCCTGTCTCGCCTCATCCGTCGATAGAGACTCATTCGCCAACAGCTGCTGTGCCCAGCGTAAACCGGCTCGCAACGAAAAATTACTACAAACCGCGGCCCGGATACCCAACGCCGAGACCTCAAAAATACGCTTCAGTTGAACATCTAACTTCCTATCCTGTATATCTTTGAGAGCCGTACCTCCCGTTACCGGGATGGTGGTCTTTTTGGTAACCGCCGCCACCGCCGAATCAAGTTTTGGCAGGCGCAAAAGTTCCAACACGTCCTCCGGCAGTGGATATAATTTATCCATAGCCTTAGCTACCTTGAGTCCCAAATCCGGAGTATCCCACTCCTTTAACATCAAATCCGATGCCGAGAAATGTAGTGGAAACGCCGACGAGGGACCCCTGAGGCCCAAGACAACCGGATCCGTCTGACCCAGACGAGATTCTACCTGGGGAAGTGGGATTCCCAGTTCCCCCAGGATTTCCGGGATGAGGGGCCCTAGCTCATCCCTATGGAACAACCGAACTACCTTCGGATCGTCCCCATCCGCAGCGTGCAGTGTCCCTGCATCCTTAGGCTCCGGCTCTTCATCCCCCTCAACCCCCCTCGGGGGCTGGGATGGACAGTCCAGATCCTCCTCCGGATCCGCCAGCGCCTCCGACTCTGACGAGGAGAGCGAAGGCCCCTCCGCCCCCCTGGAACGAAGAGGCCTTGGCCTGGGCCGGGGCCTAGACAGCCCCCCTCCCCCCGTACTGGATTTTGGGGCCTTGACCGCTGGCGCTCCGCTCTCAGAAGCGGGGACCCCCGGACCTCTCTTCCGAGCCAGGCGGCGTGCTTTAAACGCCTTATGCATTAGCAACATGAACCGCGAGTTAAAGGAGGAATCCGATGACCCCTCCTCCTCATCCTCGGGGGAATCATCCCCAGGAGACCTGGACCCTAACGGCCCTTCTTCGCCTCCAGACACCCTCTGGGGGGACAAACGCGGCGGGTCCCGCACCTGTGCGCTGGTCTGCCGGCCCGCGCTAACTTGTGCTGCCCGCGCTGAGAAAATGGCCGCCGTTCCCGCCGAAAACGCTGGCAAAATGGCCGCCGTCCCTGACGAACTCGCAGCCGTCCGCTCCGGGAACGCTGCTACCTCGCGGTCCTGCCTACCCCGCCGAGACGCCGAAGGCACCGCCGACCCTCCTTCTCCGCCGTCCACGCACGCGGAACAAAGACTGTCGCGCGACAGCCTCCCTGCCGCGGACCCGCAGGCCCTGCACGATGCCTGCCGAGGCATCCCTCACACTGGCGCGGCGAACGGAGGCAGAGAGAACAAAAAAAATCAAAGTTTCTCCCCGGATCGGCGGGCCCCAGTCACCGCGAGCAAGCACAGCCTAGCAAGCACAAGCACACACACCACACACAGCACACAAAATAAATAAAAACAATTTTTTTTTTTTTTTTTTTTTTAAACTGCTTACCTCGGATCCGGAGCCGGCTGGGGGGAGTGAGCCGGGACCCCCGGTATCACCCCCAGCCCTGTGGAGCCGGTACGTGGGGCTCTCCCACTCCTCGGCTGCCTCTACCAGGGGGAACAGTCCCCTCAGGACCCTAACTTCCCCTGGGAGGCGGGGATTGGGACCAGCAGGCAAGCCTCTGCGGTCCCTTCCCACTAGACAAAAAACCAACAACTTTCCTACCTTTTTTTTTTTTTTTTTTTTTACAAAAACCACCTAACCAACGTAGGCCTAACACAGACTGTAGGTTTTGCACCCTCTCCACCTGCTAGGAGACAGAAGAATACTGCCAGACTGTAGGTGGCACCAGCCTATATGTAGGCAGAGTTTTTGTTTATAAACTTCTGTCTCCATCTGCTAGAGGGGGGGCAAAACCCAGGAGTCTGGACTGATCCTGGTACGTACAGGGAAAACCCTCCTAGCCTGCCTCACTCTGCCGCTAGCCTCGCAGCGCAAGACACTCAAACAGACACTAACGCAGACCGATAGTTAGACAGAGGAGAGAAAAGGAAGCATCGACAGATCTAGTCCCCTGTCCTACCTCACTGTTTTGTTTTGTTTTTTTTTTTTTTTACTTTCCCAGTACCGAGTAACACGGACCGGACCAGGACCGCAGGGTTATGCCTCTCAATCTGCTGGAGTCAGAGAATATACTGAAGGATCGCAGGTAGCACACCAGTATATCTAGGGGGTGCTTTCAGTTTTCTCTCTGACTCCATCTGCTGGAGGGGAGGCATAACCCAGCTGTCTGGACTGATCCTGGTACGTACTGGGAATATCATAATGCCTCTGTATCACTCCATGGTGAGACCTCATCTTGTGTTCATATATCATACACAAACAGAATGCTGGGGATTATTAGGAAAGGAATGGAGAATAACACAGAGAATATCATAATGCCTCTGGTTCACTCCATGGTGTGACCTCATCTTGTGTTCATATATCATACACAAACAGAATGCTGGGGATTATTAGGAAAGGAATGGAGAATAAACCAGAGAATATCATAATGTCTCTGTATCACTCCATGGTGCATCCTCATCTTGTGTTCATATATCATACACAAACAGAATGCTGGGGATTATTAGGAAAGGAATGGAGAATAAAACAGAGAATATCATAATGCCTCTGTATCACTCCATGGTGCATCCTCATCTTGTGTTCATATATCATACACAAACAGAATGCTGGGGATTATTAGGAAAGGAATGGAGAATAAAACAGAGAATATCATAATGCCTCTGTATCACTCCATGGTGCATCCTCATCTTGTGTTCATATATCATACACAAACAGAATGCTGGGGATTATTAGGAAAGGAATGGAGAATAAAACAGAGAATATCATAATGCCTCTGTATCACTCCATGGTGCATCCTCATCTTGTGTTCATATATCATACACAAACAGAATGCTGGGGATTATTAGGAAAGGAATGGAAAATAAAACAGAGAATATCATAATGTCTCTGTATCCCTCCATGGTGCATCCTCATCTTGTGTTCATATATCATACACAAACAGAATGCTGGGGATTATTAGGAAAGGAATGGAGAATAAAACAGAGAATATCATAATGCCTCTGTATCGCTCCATGGTGCATCCTCATCTTGTGTTCATATATCATACACAAACAGAATGCTGGGGATTATTAGGAAAGGAATGGAGAATAACACAGAGAATATCATAATGTCTCTGTATCACTCCATGGTGTGACCTTGTCTTGTGTTCATATATCATACACAAACAGAATGCTGGGGATTATTAGGAAAGGAATGGAGAATAAAACAGAGAATATCATAATGTCTCTGTATCACTCCATGGTGCATCCTCATCTTGTGTTCATATATCATACACAAACAGAATGCTAGGGATTATTAGGAAAGGAATGGAGAATAAAACAGAGAATATCATAATGCCTCTGTATCCCTCCATGGTGCATCCTCATCTTGTGTTCATATATCATACACAAACAGAATGCTGGGGATTATTAGGAAAGGAATGCGGAATAACACAGAGAATATCATAATGCCTCTGTATCACTCCATGGTGCATCCTCATCTTGTGTTCATATATCATACACAAACAGAATGCTGGGGATTATTAGGAAAGGAATGGAGAATAAAACAGAGAATATCATAATGCCTCTGTATCGCTCCATGGTGCAATCCTCATCTTGTGTTCATATATCATACACAAACAGAATGCTGGGGATTATTAGGAAAGGAATGGAGAATAAAACAGAGAATATCATAATGCCTCTGTATCGCTCCATGGTGCATCCTCATCTTGTGTTCATATATCATACACAAACAGAATGCTGGGGATTATTAGGAAAGGAATGGAGAATAAAACAGAGAATATCATAATGCCTCTGTGACCTCATCTTGAGTATTGTGTGCAGTTCGGATCACCGCATCTCAAGAAAGATGTGGCAGAATTCGAAAAGTTACAGAGAAGGGCGACCAAAATGATAAAGGGGATGGAACAATTCCCCTATGAGAAAAGGCTAAAGAGGTTAGGGCTGTTCAGCTTGGAGAAGAGACGGCTGAGGGGGGATATGATAGAGGTCTGTAAAATAATGAGTGGAATGGAACGAGTAAACAATCAGTTATTTACTCTTTCAAAAAGTACAAAGACCAGGGGACACACAATGAAGTTCCTAGATGATATATTTAAAATAATTGTTTACTCAATGCATAATTAAGCTCTGGAATTCATTGCCAGAGGATGTGGTGAAAGTTATTAGTGTAGTTGCATTTAAAAAAGGTTTGGACAAGTTCCTGGAAGAAAAGTCCATAAACTATTATTAAGGTGGAGTTGCAGGATATCCACTGCTTATTCTTGGGATAAGGAGCTTGGAATCTCTCTACCCCCTGGGATCCTGCCAGGTTCTTGTGACTTGGCTTGGCCACTGTTGGAAGCAGGATACTGGGCTTGATGGACCCTTGGTCTGCCCCAGTATGGCAAGTCTTTTTTTTTTCTTATGATATGATATTGTATTTTGTTGATATTTAATTGTATTTATTCCTATATTATGATATATTGATCATTGTGTTGTGATTATTTGATTGTTTGTACTGTATTATTTGTAAAAGACTGTGTTTTTCCTGTCATCAAGAAGGGTGGGTATACAAATTTGACAGTTTATTTTCTTCCTCTTGTATTTTTTCTTCCCGTCATTTGGGATTCCAGCTCCGTCGGAACGAGGGCTGGGATCTTGTGTCATAGCCTTTCCTTTGTAACTACCCAGGGATTTTAACCCCCATTTTATAAACCCTCCCAGTCACTGCAGCAGTGGTCCTGGGACAGGGGCCCCTACAATCACAGGGGCTTATTCAGCCCCTCCCCTGTCTGCCCCTGAATGCAGATTTGTATTTCTCTCTCTATTTTATACTCAGGCATTGCTTTATTTTGGAAAAAGGGAACTCCAAGCAGTTTATATCATAAAAATAAAAGAATGCATCACATCCGTAGCGGAAGGCCTGAGTGGGAATCACATGCAGGTCCCCACTCGTGGTAGTGCCTAACAGCGACACTCGGCCACTGGGCCGGACCAGCACATTCTTTTCTGCACATTTTTGGAAATGCAGAAATCTAGAAAAAGACGTCTCCCTTTCTTTGAAGGGGGGGGGGGGGGGTGGAGAATTCGATATGGTCTATGTCAGTCGCTCCTGAGCCAGACTCTAGCGTGGTCCCAGGCCCGCTGGCCACGGCGTGCCCCTCAGAGAGACATCACGTGACGGGAGCTACCGCACACCAGGGACTGTCTGGAACCCTGCAAAAAAGGTGACCAGTAACGAATGGATACGGACGCCACAGGAACCCCTTCAGCAACAACTGATGGAGAACATTTGCCAGAGTCTTAAATCGCACCCTGTCAGCAAATATCCCCCACTGACACCTTCTACAGTTCTTCCTCGCATTTTATTTCTTCAGTTCAATTTTTCCCCTCTCCAAAGTCACAACCTCGGGCACCAACTGCACTATTTCCGAACCTCCAGCGAGCTGCCTCGCAGGCTTCGGGTACTTGTCTTAATTCTGCTTGAAACTTGAGTCGGGCCTTTATTTCTTTCTTTATTTATTTATTTTAAAAGTCTTCTATACCGATGTTAGTCGAAACATCACCTCTACCTTTAGTCCTCTACTGTAGGATGAAGAGGGATGGGAAATGCAGCTCTTAATAATATTTGAATTTCAACATTTTACAACTCAAATATGGCTCTAAAAATAGGGAAAAATCTCACGGGAAAGAGGTGCGTCCCCCATGCTTCCTTGTAGGGTTATGAGGTGACTCCAGGCCGTTGTCCTAGTTTTCCTGAGAGAAGAGCAGGAAGTACCTATGCATGGAGGCAGTGGGGTAAAGCTGGGCCTGCCTCAGCCTGGCTCTGAAGACACGGGGGTCACCTGGACCCCTTCCCTCCAGGGAATTCTGCGTGGGACCTGCTCGGCACGTCATGCGCCTTCCAAGCTGCACTTAACCCCTGGGCGGCGTTCCTGGGCCTCCCCTGGTGCGCATGGCTCCCCCCCGCCTTTTGTCGCCGCTCACCTGGCTGAAGCGTGGCACGGCGTCCTCCAGCACGGCGGCCACCAGCCGCACCCGCTCGCGTACCCCGGCATAGCGCTCCTCGGCCTCCTGGCTCTGCCGCTGGAACCTGGCGCCTCCGTCCGGACTGAGCTCCACCAGCTGCGATGAGATCCGCTGGAGCTTCATGACCACGGGCTTGTGCTCTGCAATGGCCTCTCGCAGTTGCTATGGGAACAAGGCCCGGAACATTAAGCGAGAACCTTCCGGTGGACCGTCATGCCATTAGACCGAGGTAGGATAAAAGGCGGCTCTGCCCATCACACAACATGCACCGTACCCAGTATTAACACCCACAAGGTATCACTAATCTTCCCGTGTCCCCTGTCAACCCTTCTGCATCCCACAAAAGAGAGTCACAAGTTATATCATATACGCTACATGTATGTTAAATCAGGTATGTGGGGGATTATTGTTGCCCTGCAGTTTCCTCCTGTCCCTTTTGGGCCTCCAGCTCGATCAGAACCAGGGTTGCGACGTGACACTAGGAGCCTTCATGTGCAACTAGCTGGGGATTTTTCTCCCATTTTTACATTTTCGCAGCCCTGAACTCAGCCCAGTCGTTGCAGAAGTAGTCCTTGGCTGGGGGCCCACAAACTCCAGCTCTCCCTGGAACCCGGCTAACGAGGACCCTGACTCTGACCACTGAACTGAGGCCATGAACCTGAACCCCAGCAGACCCGGGAAACCGAAGCCAGTCCCAGGAGTAAGGGCCCAGGTTTCAAGGCCTTTCCCATGGGAGGACATGTTGGAGTTGGTGGGATGGTGTAGTGAGCATGGCACGCCCCCCATTGTGTGGCTTCAATGGTTTAGTCTGAGGTTTCAATTCAGTGTCCAAGAGAAGATACAAGGAGCATTGCTTGGAGCAATTCCTCCTCCTGTCCCACGCCGACTGGCAAGTGGGCCTCACAGTCAGATATCATGTGTTGGTGCCTCTGGCTGGATACTGTGACCCCGATTCCTGCTCCCATCATCTGGGGTTTGAGTTTCCCCATTCTGAGGGAGTAAACTCTCTATACCCTGAGATTCATCTCCAAGGGGAGAGATCCCTTCATCACCTGGGATCGAAGTTCTGGGAATGCGATCCCAGGTAGCTTTAGACTTCACTGGCTACATCCAAAAGAATATAGTGTAAAAATAAATGTGACATGTGGGACTGGCAGTCTGATTCTCATAGCCTACCCCTCCCTACCCGGTACCTTCACAAACCCCTTTCTGGTGCCAGGATCTCTGTTCGCTCATTCCTGTCACAGCAATGCTGAAAGCTGCTGGGATTGAGCTACAATTGTACTGTGTTGTTGGAAAAAGGAAGAGGTTGGTGACTCATACAGATCTATTACAAGAACATGCCATAATCTGCTCATAGGGATGCATTTCCCACAGGGCCCAAAATACTTCTGAAGCATCTCACCGCCTACTGATGAAACTTCACAGCCAAACACGTTTTCTGGTGGTCATATGGCCACCTTTTCATGAAAACTGGTAGCCAAGTCAACTTATACTCTCCACTGTGGAGTTCCACCACCCACCCTGGAAGCCTGCTGGCCACCTACAGATGAAAACGAGTGGGGCCGCCGGATGATGTTACCTGCAGGACTTCCTGCTGCTGCTTGAAGGAGCCATAGCTGATGGAGGTGGGAGAGAGCTGAGTGGTCAGCGTCTGGGTCTCCTCCAGCCACGGTACAAGTTCGTCGTGTGCCTCTGAAAACTGGGAGAGCAGGGTCTGAGCATGCTGCAGACACATCATGCAGGAGGAGCTCTTCAGGAATACCTGGGGAGCCCGCTCCCCAAGGGACACCAGCAGCGGCTGGAAAGAGAGACGCAAGTGGTGAAAGAGGGTTACATCACTGGAGTCTGAAAGAGACTGCTCCCCTCAGGCATTTATATTCATTTACAGCTCTAGGCACTGTGCAACAGGAAGAGAGGTCAAGCTACTTGTCTTTCTTATCATCAAGGAAAACGATCCAGCCCATGGAAAAACTGCAGAAAATGTGTATGAAAATTAAGACCATGCATGATAGCTCCCTGATGAGAGGTGGATGGGAGTGAGCAGGGAGAGAGGACGTGGATGATGGCTCCCTGATAAGGGCTGAATGGGAGGGAGCAGGGAGAGAGGCCATTCGTGATGTATCCCTGATGAGGTATGGCTGGGAAGGAGTAAAGTGAGGTCTCATTCTGAGATTGTTATTTCAGACTAAAGGGCCACAATGAGGGTTATAGTCAGAGGAGCAGTGAAAGGAAAATTGGTTCTTACCTGCTAATTTTCGTTCCTGTAGTACCAAGGATCAGTCCAGACCGCTGGGTTGTGTCTCCCTTCCAGCAGAGGGAGTCAGAGAAAAAAACTGAAAAGGCACCCCTCTTAACCTGGTGTGCCCCCTACGATCCTTCAGTATATACGATATCAAAGCAGAATAACCAATAAAGGAGAACAAATCCCCAAACATAACAACCAGTGGCTACAACAATACGCGCGGTAAACTAAACAAACCGTACCGCCACATAACATACCCATCAAGAAGATTCCTTCCCATGCCTGTAAAGAACTCTGCCGAGGTAAGAAGGAAGAAAACATACAGGAAAAAACGGACTCTCCCAAAAAAACCCAAGGGCAGGCATCTGGACTGGTCCTTGGTAATACAGGAACGAAAATTAGCAGGTAAGAACCGATTTTCCTTTCCCTGTACGTACCAGGATCAATCCAGACCGCTGGGATGTACCAGAGCTGCCCTAATTGGGGTGGGATCTGGAGAGTCCCTGCACGAAGAACACTGCTGCCAAAACAGTCGATCTCCGGATCCCGGACGTCCACACGATAATGTTTCGCAAAAGTATGCAAGGATATCCAAGTGGCTGCTCTACAAATCTCCTGCGGCGAGACCGACTGGCTCTCTGCCCAAGAGGCCGCTTGAGACCTGATAGAGTGCGCTTTTAAGCCTTCTGGTATGGCACGCCCTGCGCAAAGATAAGTGGAGGAAATGGCCTCCTTCAACCACCTAGCAACCGTAGCTTTGGATGCTTTGTGTCCCCGTCTAGGATCAGACAATCAACCTAATAAACGAAGCTTGGCTGACGTGCCGCAAATGCACAGTAGAGAGTAGCTCTACTGCGCATGTGCGGGCAAGCACGTCGGTCTCAGCGAGTGTCAGCTGGATATCAACATGGCGGCATCAGGCGGTGGCGAGCGGTAGCAGCGGCGACGAGGAGTGGTGGCGGCGGTGTCGAGGAGCAGCGGCCAGTAGCGAGGAAGGAGAGAGTGAGAGGGAGGGAGGAGAGAGTGAGAGGGAGGAGAGAGTGTGTGGGTGGGAGGGAGGGAGGAGAGAGTGGGTGGGTGGGGAGGAGTGAGGGGAGAGGGAGAATGAGGGGGAAGAGGGGGGAGAATGAGGGGGAGGTGAGAGTCAGAGGGATGTGAGTAAGTGGAAGGGTAAGAAGTTGTGGAGCAGAGAAAAAGGGAATGGAGGAGGGCTGAGGGAGAGGGGATGGGATTGAGAGAGGGTGGGGAGTGACTGAGGGAAGGGGAGGGAGGTGAGAGTGAGGGGAGGGAGGCAGTGGGAGACAGAGGGTGAGTAAGACTGAGTGGAGGGAAGGGAGTGAGTGAACGAGGGGAAGGGGGAGTGAGGGAGAAAAAGTGTAGAAGGGTGCAGTGCTCAAAAATGGACTGAAAAAAAATTTAATGTAGCCCGTTTTAACAGGCTTAACGGCTTGTAAGATAAATGATCCGATAAACGAAAAGCATTGGTCACCTCTAGATAGCGAAGGAGAACCCGGCGCACATCCAACTTATGCAGATCCTTATTCGTCGCAGAAGTCGGATCCAAATTCGGGAAGGCCGGTAACTCTACCGTCTGATTGACATGAAAAGCCAATATCACCTTGGGTAAGAAGGAGGGAATGGTCCACAGCGAAACTCTGGAATCCGAAACACGAAGATACAGGTCCCGACACGACAAAGCTTGAAGCTCTGAAATTCGCCGTGCGGAGGTAATGGCTACCAAAAAAAAAACCAGCCTTGAGTGTCAAATCCTTCAACGTAGCCCGCCGGAGGGGCTCAAAAGGAAACATAGAAATGACAGCAGAAGAAGACCAAACGGCCCATCCAGTCTGCCCAGCAAGCTTCGCACTTTTTTTTTTTTCTCATACTTATCTGTTACTCTTGGCTCTTAGTAACCCTTTGGTTCTATTTCCCTTCCACCCCCACCATTAATGCAAAGAGCAGAGTTGGAGCTGCATCTAAGTGAAATATCTAGCTTAGTTAGGGGTAGTAACTGCCGCAATAAGCAAGCTACACCCATGCTTATTTGTTTACCCAGACTATGTGATTCAAGTCCTTGTTGGTTGTTGTCTGTATATAGATCCACTTTTCTTCATTCCCCCTGCCGTTGAAGCAGAGAGCTATGCTGGATATGCACGAAGTATCAGACTTTCTCCCCTGCTGTTGAAGCAGAGAGCTATGCTGGATATGCACGAAGTATCAGACTTTCTCCCCTGCCGTTGAAGCAGAGAGCAGGAAGACCACATAAGCCCTTGAGAACCAAACTCAAGCTCCAGGCAGGACAAATTTGTCGTACCGGCGGGCGCAAATGCTTGGCCCCGTTCAAAAAACGGGACACATCTGGATGAGCTGCCAGTGAAAAGCCATCAATCTTGCCCCGCAGGCAACCCAATGCCGCGACCTGCACCCGGAGAGAACTGCAAGCTATACCTTTCTTCAGTCCCTCCTGCAGGAAGGATAGGATGTGTGCCACCGAAGCCAGACGCGGAGAGACGTTCAAACCTTGGCACCAAGAGTCGAAAACTCTCCAAACACGAATATAGGCCAACGACGTGGACGATTTCTGTGCTTGCAAGAGGGTAGAAATAACCGAATTCGAATATCCCCTCTTCCTCAATTGCCTCCTCTCATAAGCTAGGCTGCTAGACAAAAGCAATCCGCTCGATCGAAAAATACTGGATCTTGCCGAAGAAGATTCGTGAGGTGGGTGAGACGCACCGGAGCATCGATCGCCAACGAGATCAAATCCGCAAACCACGGCCTTCGGGGCCATTCTGGGGCTACCAGAATGACAGACCCCCACATGGTTCTCTATCCGACGCATGATCTTGCCCACTAGTGGCCAAGGCGGAAACACATACAGCAGTACGCCGCGAGGCCACGGAAGGATGTGAGCATCCATTCCTTCCGACCCGTGGTTTCTCTGACGACTGAAAAACCGGGGCGCCTTTGCATTTGTCCGAGTTGCCATCAGGTCGAGGTGTGGACCTGATGGCAACGAGTGATCAGCTGGAAAGCTGCGTCGGACAATTCCCACTCGCCGGGATGTGGATGCTGGCGGCTGAGAAAGTCTGCCTGCACATTGTCCACTCCGGCTATGTGCGAGGCTGCCAACCGGACCAGATGCCGCTCTGCCCACATCATGAGCCTTTCGGCCTCCCAGGCCACCAACCGGCTCCTGGTTCCCCCTTGGAGATTGATGTAGGCTACTGTCGTCGCGTTGTCTGACAAGACAGAGGGAGAAAAACACGTAACGCCAGGCGTATCACCCCGGTTTCCAATCGATTGATTGACCACATTGCCTGATAACTTGTCCAACGACCCTGAGCGGATTGTGACTGGCAAACTGCTCCCCAACCAGTGAGGCTGGCATCCGTCGTGACTATTACCCACTATGGCTTCTCTAGATCCATCCCCTGTAACAATTGGGCCGGAATCAACCACCAATCGAGACTGGATCTGGCTGGTTCCATCAGTGGCAAAGGCAGGTGAAACTCCTCCGATTTCGGATCCCACCGAGAAAGCAATGCGCATTATAATGGTCTCATATGCACCCAAGCCATGGAACCAAGTACCTGCAAATAATCCCATACTATGGGCAGGGATAAGGACATGAGCTGATGGATCTGCGCCACTAACTTGAGCCTCCTCTCCTGAGTGAGGAAGACCTTGCCTACCGAGGTGTCGAAGTGTGCTCCCAGGAAATTGAGAACCTGAGATGGTACCAACTGGCTCTTGGCAAAGTTGACCACCCAACCAAGGGACTGGAGCTGGAGTAGAACTTTGCTCACTGCTTCCCAACAGAGGCTCTATGATTTGGCCCGGATGAGCCAATCATCCAGGTATGGGTGAACCAAGATCCCCTCCTGCCGGAGGGCCGCTGCTACAACTACCATTACCTTGGTGAAGACCCAAGGCACTGTCGCTAAGCCGAACGGAAGAGCTTGGAACTGATAATGCTCCCCCAGGACCATGAACCGGAGAAACCTCTGATGGCGCTCGCGTATCCCGATGTGAAGATACGCCTCGGTCAGATCCAAAGGGGCCAAATATTCTCCTGAGTGGACAGCTGCAATGACCAGTACCTGCCGCCCTGCGCTCCTCTGGAGGGACCGGAACAATAGCCCCCAGGGATTTCAAGCGACTCAGGGTTCGCCCGACTACCTCTTGCTTGATCAAAGAGCCAGTGGGAGAAATCCAAAAAAGATCCTTTAACGGGTGGGCAAAATCCAACTCGTAACCGTGGGTGATGATATTGAGGGCCCACTGGTCTGACTTGATCCTGACCCACTCCTCGAGAAACAGGGAGAGATGACCTCCCACCACTGGAACCGGGGAGAGGGTCGGAACACCTTCATTGGGACAGCTTACCTCCAGTGGCTCCTTGAGAGTCTCCCTCCTGAAATGGCCTCCGACCTCAAAAGGAAGTAGGCCAAGACTGAGCTCTCTGAGTCTGTTGTCGGGCGGGAAAAGCAGGTGGCCACGACTGCCGAAATCTGCGCTGTCCTCGGAAACGGTAACGCGCTGCCCCAAAGGGCCTTGAAGACTTAGGCTTGTCTTCTGGCAATTTATACACCTTATTCTCCCCAAGAGACTTAATAAGGGCGTCGAGTTCCTCCCCAAACAACAATTTTCCCTTAAAAGGAAGATTCCCAACTGAGTTTTGGAAGAAACATCCGCGGACCAATTCCGGAGCCAGAGAAGCCGTCTAGCCGAAACTGCAGTGGCCATGTTGCGTGAAGATGCCCGCAACAGATCATATAATGCATCTGCTGTGTAAGCTACCGCGGACTCCATCCTATTCGCCTGATCTGCTTCCTCTGTTGGCAACACCTGTGATGTGAGCATTTGCTGGACCCACCCGAGGGTCGCTCACTGCATGAGGCTACTACAGACCGCTGCTCTGACACAGAGCGCTGACACCACAAAAATACGCTTGAGGTGGACCTCTAGCCGCCTATCCTGTAAGTCCTTAAGAGCCATCACTCCCGTAACAGGAATGGTGGTCCGCTTGCTGACCGCAGTAACCGACGCGTCCACCTTGGGAATCCTGAGGATATCCAAGGCTTCCTCGGGTAAAGGGTAGAGTTTGTCCATCACCCGTCCCACCCGCAGGGTCATGTCCGGAGATTCCCACTCCCGAGTGACCAACTGCTTAAGCATTGGGTGGAAAGGAAAGGTTTGGGTCAGGGCATGCAGCCCCGAGAGTACTGGTTTCCCCTTAACTGGCTTCTTACTGGGTACTGGTGCCTCCACTTCCAGTTCCTCTAGGACATAGGTGATCAAGAGATCCAACTCCTCCCGGCGAAACAGCCAAGAAACCCGGGGGTCATCCCCCTCTACTGGAGCGGACTCATCAACACCCCCATCTAGGTTTTGGAGGAGAGGATCCAGAAAAGATCCCTAGGGATAAGGATCCGGAGCCCCCCCAGGGGCCGAAAGGGCATCCAGAGACGTGTCCCGCTGCGCAATCTTCGCGGGAGGGGGCTGCTCATCCTGCTGATGAGCTTCCACCTCCAAAAAAGCCTTATGCATAAGTAAAATAAATTTTGAAGAAAAAACTGACTGGCCCTTTAAGGGATCCAATAGGTGAGGAGGAGGAGCGGGGAGGACCAGGCTCCCCGAGGGAGTGGGCCACGGATCGCGCGGTCGAACGGAACTCAGACTGGGAGGAGAAATCGGAGAAGCCTCTCCCCCAGTCGGCAGGCAGGGCTCCGACAAAATGGCCGCCGTTCCCGCGCACGCCGGTGACGGACCCGGACGCGATCGCTGTTCCGCGCCTCATGGCAAAATGGGCCCAAAATCTCCCCCGGACGAGCCTTCCCACCCCCCCCCCCCCCCCCGGGGAGGCAGCGGGCGCAAACCCCGTCCCGCGAGAGGCGCAACCCCACCTCCCCACATGCTGAGCAAAATAGCCCTCGTGGCATCCGGGGGGGGGGGTGTTCCAAACAGCGCGGTAGGAAAGAAAAAAGAAGAACTTACAATACTCTGCCGACTCGCGGCCTTCCGGAGCTCTGGGAACGCTGCAGCTCCCGAGGAAACTCATCTCGGGGCGCCGAGGGGAGGGACCGGCCCACCGGTTAATCCCCCACCAGGGAGAGACGGCCCTCCGGGAACAAGGCTTTTAGAGCTGCCAGCCCCTGCCTTACCCTCTACCTGCTGAGTAAAGAGCCTGAGAAAATAAAACCGCACTGAGCTTTTTTTTTTTTTTATACAACCAACTTGCTGTAGCCAAAGGTGTTAACTAAATCATCCAGAGCCTTAGAACTCTGTAAAAAAAAAAAAGATGTAACTAAATTTAAAGAAATTGAAAAATCAGGACCGCAGGTTCTGACAACCCCTCTGCTGAGAGTCAGAGAAAATACTGAGGGATCGCAGGTGGCACACCGGGTTATCAGGGGGTGCCTCTTCAGGTTTTTTTCTCTGACTCCCTCTGCTGGAAGGGAGACCCAACCCAGCGCTCTGGACTGATCCTGGTACGTACAGGGAACTCAAAATGTATTCACTGGAGGAGAGAAGAGAAAGTGGGACATGATAGAAACATTCTAATATTAACAGATTTCACGTACAAGAAGCTGGCATTTTCCTTGTGAAAATTAAGGGTAAAAAACAAGCTGCAGGTGACCCTAACTTAGTGCATCTGCGACATGTTTTCCAGCGTTATCCTTTCTTTATGTAGTCAGTGAAGAGCCAGCACAGTAAGACGGGGTTTAAATAGTAAAGTTGTGGCTGCGTTATTTCTTTTCCGACCTGATGAAGAGGGGATAACCCGCAAAAGCTTGTCCCAGATGCATTAAGTGGATTCAGTATAAAGCTATCACCCACTACTTGTTTGCTGACCCTTCGTTTCCCATAGCCAAGTGGACTAACACAACAACCACAGCTCCCTGCAAAAATACACTCACACGCACACACTTTCTGCAGGAACCGGAACTCGCAAACATACACATCTCACACCGACCACACAGCAAACATCCATGCCAAGATGGATACCCAGGACTGTGGGGTAATTAAAAGGCTTAGGTAGTGCTGTCATACGGCAATATTACCTTAGCGAACATGAAAAATTCACACTGCCCCATCCAATCATTTCTTGGACACAAGGTAATGTACACATATATCACTTACACCTCTCCTCACACAGCACTCGTATCTTCTCGATCATACACAGCATTTAAATACATACATACATACATACATGTAGATATTATATTGCTTAAGAACATAAGAACATGCCATACTGGGTCAGACCAAGGGTCCATCAAGCCCAGCATCCTGTTTCCAACAGTGGCCAATCCAGGCCATAAGAACCTGGCAATTACCCAAAAACTAAGTCTATTCCATGCTACTTGTTGCTAGTAATAGCAGTGGCTATTTTCTAAGTCAATTTAATTAATAGCAGGTAATGAATTTCTCCTCCAATAACTTATCCAATCCTTTTTTAAACCCAGCTACACTAACTGCACTAACCACATCCTCTGGCAACAAATTCCAGAGTTTAATTGTGCGTTGAGTGAAAAAAACTTTCTCCGATTAGTCTTAAATGTGCTACTTGCTAACTTGATGAGAGTGCCCCCTAGTCTTTCTACTATCCGAAAGAGTAAATAACCGATTCACATCTACCCGTTCTAGACCTCTCATGATTTTAAACACCTCTGTCATATCCCTCCTCAGGAGTATGATTGCGTAGAATAGTCTACCATCATAGATGACGGTAACCCAAACGATGGAAGAATTTAAGCATTTTTTGGTCATTGCAAAGGGCAGTGGTGAGGGCATGCAAGAGGGTTATGTAGGCAGATTAATGAAAAGAGGTAGGGGATAGCTGGTGGTTCAGATATGGAAATCATACGCCCATCCAAGGCCCAAAAGGAGGAGATGGCAAAAGCTATTAACCCAGAACAGCAGCTTCCAGGAAGAGAGAGAAGGACCAACCAGCAAAGAGCAGAGCTAGGCCTTTGGTACACAACTGGGTGGAAGGTCACAGGTCACCTAGCATGAGGCAGCAGGATGACTGGGAGAGTTCCTTAGCACAGAGGGTGGTCACATGTGCAAGAAAGAGCGATGACCAGATTTAGAGAAGTACAGACAGTGGCAACCGGACAGACTGGGTGGGAAAAGATGTTCCTTATCTGCTGACATCTGTTATGTTTTGATGACTGGGCAGTGGTCAGCCACCCTGCCTCGGTTCTGGAGAAGTCTGTCACCTGAAGGCGCTCCTGTATGATTTGCGGGCAGAGGCTGAGCAGTACATCAGACACGCGCAGCAGATGCTCAATGATCCCTCTGTGCTGGAGAATCTCCACGGCCAGAATCTGGAAGACAGAAGCATGCTCTGTAGGTTGCTCAAAAATCAGCTCACCACTATGCAAGTCCTAGGCAATAATAATTAGAACCCCTATCCCCATCCTCTCCACCACACACAGAAAAGTTCACAGAGACCCTTTCAAGGTCTATGTTAGATGAGTTGCATCGTGAGTGGGATAGTGTATGAGGTTGTCGTGATTTTTTTTGGACTTATCGTCTGTCTGGGTGGACCGAGTCATAGAGAGCACAGATCTCTGTCACTGCCGGCAGAATCTCGCTGTGAACTTAAAAAGGTCGATGCTGACATTCGGGCACGTTCGAGATCATTCTCCAGAATACCTACCCTTGGTGTTATCTGCTTAACTCGCGTTCTGCCCTGGAGTTACTATGACACGCTTGATTGCAATGAACAAGAAACTGCACTAGCAGCCCCACTTCCTTGGAATTCATTGCCTCAGGCGATTTAGAGAGACTATGGACAGTTTCACCAAGATGTTAAGACAAGATTGTTTAGGGTGGGATATGTAAGGCCAGTGTATGGGAATTGCTTTTCGATGAGTTTGATTGAGTGGGTGGGTTGGGTGATGTTTTTTGTTCTGTTATATCTGTTGCGGTATATTTTGGCCAGTTTGTGGTACCTTCGTGCTCTGAATCCCCTTGATACATAAATAAAATATTGGGAAAACCGTGGCATTATTTGCCTCATACGTTACCGTGCCCTCTCCAGGTCTGTGCCTGGGGGAATAATAGACTGAAAATCTGGGCCAAGCTCTTAGCTTTGTTTCCCTGCCCTAACCCCACACTCCTGTAGCCACTCACTTTTTAGGATCCGAAATTTAGGATCTCGGCCAAAACACATTTTCAAACGGGCCAATTTTGGGGCCTAACTCCAAAGATTAGGAGCCTAAGCTCTTTGAAAATCATCTCTTAGGCTACTAAGTTGAGCTGAAAATAGGCTTCCACCTTAGGGGCCTCTATTAGGAGCTCGGCTTCTGTAAAATATTGGCATCCGAGCTGCTGTTTGTTAGGAATTCCTTTCAGCTTAGATCACTCCTACTGGCATCCACAGAGGAGTCCAGGAGTAGCCAACTCCCTGCAGACCTGCTGCACCTCGGGGGGGGGTTCCAAAACTGAAATACACGACTACCTCTAACCATAAACAGGAGCCCACCTCAGAGTGGATAAAAGTGACTCCCAAGACATTGCTAGACTGCCAGAGACTCCTCTTGATGCCAATGGAGTGCCAACGCATTGAGAGACCAATGACAACCCATGCCTTATCCCTTCATCCATGGCCCATCCTTAAGGGGGCTAGTGTTGGGATGTCAGTGCCCTCCTCTGCAGACCTCGGTCATCGTTGATTGTCGGGCACGTCTCAGCACCTCTGTACAGTGTGCCCCGGCCTCCAGTACGCAGCACTGTGTCCTGGCACCATGAGAAGCCTGCTGCCGGCAATACCAGTTCCCTACCTTCTGGTCACAGAGCTGGGCGTGAAGGAAGGCTGGCTCCAGTCTGAAGTGACTGAGGTCCTCAAGGCGATCGTCAATCATGGACAGCTGGGCGTGCTCCGTTTCTACAACCTGCTCAAACTGAAGCAGAAATACCCAGGCTCATATCCTCTGGAGTTCAAAGGTCGCCCACCTTACGTTCCTTCTTTTCCCCCCATGCATCACCCCCTGGGAAAGACAGCAGAGGAGGGGCCGGATTAGGGAGCAGAGCAACTTTTTGCTGCTCCAATCTGGCCTATAGAGTTGGGGCAACAGGGCTGTATGCAGAGACCTGGGATAATACAGAACAGCACCAGTCCCAGGTAATTGCCCATAATATTAACAATTCTGTACCCTGCAATTTTAATTACTTTTTTTTCTCTCCTTTTAACCACTTTGGCAGCTTCTCATGACAAAGTTATCTTAATCTAAATCTGATTAAAGAACCCGGTAGTGCCCCTCTCACTGATGCTTTTCCCATGCCATGACGGGGGGGGTGCAGAGGAGACAGAGCAAGTGCTCTCTTATGTCTGCTCCATGTGGGAGAGAGGAATGGGAAGCGGGGAGGGTCATGCCGTGTCTGAACCCTGCTGCAGCCAGTTGCAGGGAGCTGGGCTACCTTGATGGGGCAGGGGGCTGGGCAGTCGTCCTGATTTTCCCCTCCCTCCCTCTTCCCCAGGATGGCCCTGCATCTGCGTATCAATTTCTTTTTTTTTTCCTACAAAAAGTAACGATCACTGGACAACAGTGACCCTTAACCTCGAAGAAGAAAGTGAAAGCAAGTCTTCCAGTCCCGTTTAAAGCCCGGTCATCTGCAGACAGCAGGGGGAAACAGGTTTCACAGGCCCAGTAGAGATGTAACATGAAAGAGGCCAGCTCCATGCCCAGCAGTGGCCAGCAGAGTTTCAGGGATGTTAGCCTTTGGGGCCTGCCAGAGGTAAAAGGTCTCCGTTCTCGTACTCTTCTTCATCACCCCACACTCTCTACCTCTTCCCAGGAATGGCACTGCACAGCCCCAGCTCTGTGAACTGAAAAGGCCATAGGAGTGCCATACCCTAAAGAATGGGGGGGATTGTCATCTCTGGGACAATGCAAAGGGTTTTCCTGTCTTCAGAGTCGTTGCCAGTAACTTGGCTTGTCATGCTATCTTAACTAAATACGAGAGATCTTATTCTGATCCAAATATTCAGGTCCCAGAGTTTGTGAGATCATCTCCTAAAGGAAGGACATGAGTTACTGAGTTCGTGTAAGATTTCTCATGGCAATGTAGCTCACGTGTAATATAGTCCTCTGCAAAATACCCGATGTGTAATCTACACTGCATGTGTAACACACCTCACTATAATATACCTCATGTACAATCTTCCTCATTTCAATGTACCCTATTGCCAATGACCTTACTGCAAGCTACTTCATGTATAATATATGTCACTGCAGGGTGTCTCACATGTCATACTCTTCTCTGCAAAATACCTGATGTATAATATACCTCATTGCAAGGGGTCTCACGTATAATATACTTCTCTGAAAAATATCTGATGTGTTGTATACCTCACTGCAAGGTACCTCACTGCAATATACCTCAATTATAACATACCTCATTGCAATGTACCTCCTGTATAATATAACTGACTGCAATGTAGCTCCTTATAATGTACTGCACTGCAAAGCAATTCATGTGTAATGTATCTCATTAGAAGGTGCCTAATCATAACATACCTCACCGCAATATGCTTCATTCATAAAGAGATATTCAGTCTTACTTAGTAATCTCCTTTCCTTGAGTCCAGCCAGATCAGTCTACATAAATGGCTTTATACACCCTACCAGCAGAGGAAGATAGATCAGATTTGCTGATCTCACACTACACAGGGTCCTGTGCTAACTTCAGCCAGTATTCTTTGTAACAAACTAAAAATCAACACAACAGCCTCTTCTCTCCCACTAACCAGGTGGATTCCAAGGGACAAACAACAGAAGTGTGCTTCCTCAATCAGGGGCAGCCGGTCTATGGATCCAGACCAACAGCGGCCTCATAGGTTCTGAAAAACAGATTCCTATGAATCTGACCTTTAATATTAATACCTGAATCAGGAATAGGAGTGAAATTTCTGGCAGTGTGAAAGGGTCCTGGACTAGTGGAGTCAAGGAAAGGAAATTCGCAGCTAAGACTAAATTTCTCCTTCCTCTTCATCCAGCCAAACCAGTCCAAATGCATAGGATATACTCAAGCTATCCCTCATACTGGGTGGGACACTGCCAGCCTCTCTCTTGATTGCCTGAGCCAAAGGCCACATCTTCCCTGGCTCAAATATTCAGATGCTAATACTTCAAATAAAATGTAAGAAAGTACAAGTAGCTACTCTACGAACCTCTACTGGTGACACCCAATGGCATTCTGCCCACAGCAATGCTTGTGACCTAGTTGAATGTGCCTGAAGAGGTCTGGTCAGCGGCAAGATGTTGGTGACATACACCAAACCTATCGCCTCCTTAATCCACCAGCCTATAGAAGCTTTTGAAGTTGCTTCACCTTTCCGAGAGTCGGTGAACAGAACAGAACAGAACAAACAGATAATCTGATTAACTGAAGGAGGAAGGAGCAGAGCCCTATGAATGCCCAACCGGTGAAGCTCCTCATAGCCCTCCAAAAATGATTTACACTTAAAGGTGAAACTGTGACATCGCCATCAGAAGAAAGAAAGGAACCACGCAAATAGACCCAGACTATTCTGAGAGCCAGCAGCAGGTAATTGGATTTTAAAACATGCTCTTGTAAAGGCCATTCCCCATTTTCCCAATTAGTCCACCAGTTTGCCCAGTTCCTGCACTTCCTTGAATTGACCAGACCCCTCACCCAGGCCAAATAGAGATTTATGTAGACTTACACCTCTTCCGGAGCAGAAGTAAACATGGCCAGCTAACAGCCCGCCGTGCACTGTGGCCATGGCCTTATGCGTGTACCTCTCGGCCCAGCCCTGAAATGCCCCGACATCCACCCCTTTTTTTAGTTTGTGCACGTACAAATATGCACATAATTTGTGGCTTTTAAAATACTCGTTGCACATATTCTCGCGTATATAGTTCCCTGCAAGAAGGGACCCTTGTCCTGGGCAGGGCACAACATGTGCAGGGACAGACGACAAAGGGTTAAGCTAGCAAAAGGGATTAGTCAGGCACAGGTTAGAAGGGAAAGACAGTGTGGGGTGTTGGGAAACAAGAAGAAGGAACTGGAAAAAGGGGAGGAATATTGCAGAGATTTTGAGCACCCTTTAGGCCTTCAATAGGTCAGGTGAAGACAATTCCACAGTTGAACAAATGCTCTGACCTTTCTAACCTCTCAGGTTGTGACAGTTGTTCTGCCTACTTTCAATAACCCTGGACTCCTCTAACCAGCAGCAGCCTGAGCATTTGAAAATGAAGATAATTCACTCACGCAGCAGAAGAAAGCTATAAGAAATCTCCAAATGCTTCTAGCTAGCAATTTCAGCTGTCAGAAACATAGTTAAAAGATTGAAGTGAAGCTTTTGATAAGAAGCATTAGAACCTATGTATTATGTATACAAAAACAACAATAAACATAGGAAACCGTTAATAGATATTAAACCAAAAACTAAACAAACTTTAGAAAACATTTTAGAACTTTTTTTTTAGGAAAGACATAAAATATGGAGCTTCATTAGCGGTTTTGAAAAGTGAAGACTCTCCCAGGGTTGCCAACCAGCTCCAGATTTTGTTCTGCCCTGAAGACAGAGCAAAACTCTTATTGGGATGAAAACTGCCGAACCTCCCTAAACTAGAACAAGGCAGAAAAGACTTCCTGACTATCAATCTTATCCTCCGGCAGCTTATTCCCTTTAGACTCTCCCAAAGCTTTCATCGATTGTTTCAGGTCCTCCCCGAGTAACAATTTTCCTTCCTTTAAAGGGAAGATTACAGAGCTGCGACTTGGACCACACATCAGCTGACCATTTCTGCAACCACAGCAGACGTCACATCGAGACCACCACGACCATGTTCCTGGCCGAAGTCCAGCTCAAGTCATAAAGCGCATCAGCCTCATATGCAATCCCGGCCTCCACCTGAGTTGCCTGCCTATTAACACCAGCGCCTGCTGAAGACTTCTCCTGAGACTTCTGGACCCAGTGTAAACAGGCCCTCTGCATTAGACTTCCACAGATCGATGCTCACAGGCTCAGCGCCGAGGCTTCAGACATCCTCTCCTGATGAATCTCTAGCTTACAGTCCTACGCACGCTTTAACACTGCAAAACCCTCAACCAGAATGGTCGACTTGTTAGTGACCGCGGAGAATGAAGCCTCCACCTTCAGCAATATCAGCAGCTGCAGGACATCCTCCATGAGGGGATACCACTGTGCTACGGCTCTAGCCACCTTGGGCCTCGCCTCCGGGACGTCCCATTCCTGGTTCACCAGCTTCTTGATCCTTTTAGGGAGAGGAAAGGCTTTCAGTGGGCCCCGGAGTCCAACTAACATCAGATCCACTTCTTCATTGTCCAACTCCTCCTGGACCACTTTAACACTCAGTTCCTTCCAATCATGGAAAATAAGGGGCCTCAACTCCTCCTTCCTGAACAGACGAACCACTCGTAGCTCATCTCCCTCCGTTATCGGGTCCTCTTCCGAATCAGCCTGATCGACACCCACCGTGAAATCTGTTGGGTCATCCTGATCCACCCCCCCTCCCGGACCAACCCCAAGACCATCTTCCAGGTCATCCAGGTCCAAATCATCTGAGCCACCAGGCCCCTCAGCCAGCCGGCGAAAGAGGTCCCCTGACCCCTTGGCCAAGGAGCTCCTCAGCCTCTTTGCAGCAGGTCGGGACGGCTGACAGAAATGCCCTTTTATAGCCAGTGCTTTTCCTGGTTAAAAAGGCCTTGTGCATAAGCAAGACAAATTCTGAGGGAAACTCACTGTCATTGTCATCCTCTCCCCTCCTCCCCCTCCCCCCCGATGGGATGACCGGAGACAATGGGGAAGGGAGGTCCCTGGGCTCCCTGGAGTCCGAGCTGTAGTCCTCCTCCTGCCTGACGGGCTGTTTAGGCTCCCAGTATTGATCCTGACAGGGATTTGGGAACCTGTGGCTCTCCTAACAGCCTTGTTCCCCCCGGAGGCCCCTTCCCCGCCAGAAGCGAATTGTGGCCGAGCGCCGCTGCAATCAGCTGTCCCTGAGCCAGGCTGCCGGCCTGACAACCTTTCCTGCACTGGGAAACCGTTGTCGGCGCCATCTTGTCTCCATGTGGCCGGGCTTGCTGCAGAGGAACAGAAGTCGCATGATTGCGGCGAGCGGGAGAGGAGGAGAACAAAGTCCAACGCAGCCTCTGGCTCCCCGAGCAGCCTGCAGCTGGAAACGTAGCTACACTGCTCCTTTCTCCAGCCCGGGCCTGCCCCGATGATCAAACCAGGAACAGCCTGAGCGGTTGCTGCAGAAAGAAACAGCAGCGACAGCAAAGGAAGACATTCAAGCAAAAAATGAATACATCCCTGCTGCTAGCAAAACTGCTGGGAAGGAGCCTTCAGGAGATAAGAGGGATCTGCTGCGGGCTAAAGCTCAACAGGGATTACCAATCTCCTTACGGATGGCCCACAAAGGAACCTAACACCGCAGGGAGCATCTTCTAACTTCACTTCTTAAAGACAGGTCTGCACCGCTACCATCTGCTGGAGACAGAGAAATCCTGAGGGACTGCAGGTGGCCCTCTCAGTTATGTAGCAGTGCTCAAAGTTCTAACTGTTCTCTGACTCCACCTGCTGGTAGGGATGCAAAACCCACTTGTCTGGACTGATTTGGAGTATGCATAGGAAAATCTCACGCTAGCCTACCCCTAATACCTACCAATACCCTTAGACATCCACTCTCTACCATTAATGTTATTTACCGCTCTCTGAACGTGCCTTGTTTCCAAGCTTTATTCCTTTACATATATATTATTTCAACAGCCATCTACCCTCTAGTTTTAATGAGATATAACACACTACAAGCATACCTTGTTACCAAAGATTTAACCAAACATTGCATATAGTATCCAATATATATATATATGCTTAAATCAAGAGTTATGTTTGCTCCTCGTATAATGTTATGCACCTTTCTCTGTTTACCATGTAACTAAATTGTTCAATGTATTTTTTCTCTATCATTGTTACACGTTCTATGTAAACCGATATGATGTGCATACAGTTATCGGTATATAAAAACACTTAAAAATAAATAAAATAAAATCTTACTGCAAGGTACGGCATGAATAATCTACCTCACTGCAATGTACCCTACTGTAACATATCTCATGTATAATGCATCTTACTGCAAGGTACGGCATGAATAATCTACCTCACTGCAATGTACCCTACTGTAACATATCTCATGTATAATGCATCTTACTGCAAGGTACAGGCATGAATAATCTACCTCATTGTAATGTACCCTACTGTAACATATCTCATGTATAATGCATCTTACTGCAAGGTAAGGCATGAATAATCTACCTCACTGCAATGTACCCTACTGTAACATATCTCATATATAATGCATCTTACTGCAAGGTAAGGCATGAATAATCTACCTCACTGCAATGTACCCTACTGTAACATATCTCATGTATAATGCATCTTACTGTAAGGTAAGGCATGAATAATCTACCTCACTGCAATGTACCCTACTGTAACATATCTCATGTATAATGCATCTTACTGTAAGGTACGGCATGAATAATCTACCTCACTGCAATGTACCCTACTGTAACATATCTCATGTATAATGCATCTTACTGCAAGGTAAGGCATGAATAATCTACCTCACTGCAATGTACCCTACTGTAACATATCTCATGTATAATGCATCTTACTGCAAGTTAAGGCATGAATAATCTACCTCACTGCAATGTACCCTACTGTAACATATCTCATGTATAATGCATCTTACTGCAAGGTAAGGCATGAATAATCTACCTCACTGCAATGTACCCTACTGTAACATATCTCATGTATAATGCATCTTACTGTAAGGTACGGCATGAATAATCTACCTCACTGCAATGTACCCTACTGTAACATATCTCATGTATAATGCATCTTACTGCGAGGTACGGCATGAATAATCTACCTCACTGCAATGTACCCTACTGTAACATATCTCATGTATAATGCATCTTACTGTAAGGTACGGCATGAATAATCTACCTCACTGCAATGTACCCTACTGTAACATATCTCATGTATAATGCATCTTACTGCAAGGTACAGGCATGAATAATCTACCTCATTGTAATGTACCCTACTGTAACATATCTCATGTATAATGCATCTTACTGTAAGGTACGGCATGAATAATCTACCTCACTGCAATGCACCCTACTGTAACATATCTCATGTATAAAGGAAAATTAGTTCTTACCTGATAATTTTCGTTCCTGTACTACCACGGATCAGTCCAGACACCTGGGTTGTGACTCCACACCAGCAGATGGAGACAGAGCAAAACTTGTCGGGATTCCCTACATATAGTAAGGAGCCACCCACAGCCCCTCAGTCTTACATAAAGTCAAAGCAAAGTTGCCAACCGTACTAACTAACTAGACCGCCCTAATTAGGGCCGATTCAACAAAACCCCCAGCTGGACCAGAACATCCTGAACCAGAGGCCAACCAATTGAAACGAACTCAACATTAACAACTGAATCCACTGAGCGGACTCTCCGTTCTTCAGAAAATCAACAATTTCAGCATCGCCAACACAGTATACCCGGGCGGGATCCTGGACTGATCCGTGGTACTACAGGAACGAAAATTATCAGGTAAGAACTAATTTTCCTTTCCCTGTACGTACCCGGATCAGTCCAGACACCTGGGATGTACCAGAGCCACTCAACTACGGGTGGGAACCAGAGAGTCCCGCTCGGAGTACTCTCTCGCCAAAACCCCCCCGAGTCTGTCGCCTGGACATCCACTCTATAATATCTCGTGAAAGTGTGCGCCGACTTCCAAGTCGCCGCCCTGCAAATTTCTTGAGGCGACACTTGAGAGGATTCCGCCCAAGAAGCGGCGTGTGACCGCATGGAATGAGCGCGAAGCCCCACCGGAACCGGTTTGCCTCGCATAAGGTACGCCGAAGCAATAGCCTCCTTGAGCCATCGTGCAATCGTAGCTCTGGACGCAGCACCACCTCTTTTGTGACCAGCGTACAACACAAAGAGGTGATCCGAGATCCGGAAAGGGTTCGTAACCTCCAGATAACGGAGAAGGACCCTACAAACATCCAGCTTCCGTAACTCTTGCGAACCTCGAGCCTCCGGAAAGCAGGAAGCTCCACCGATTGATTTAAATGAAATGCTGACACCACCTTCGGTAAGAAGGAGGGAACCGTCCTTAAGGACACTCCCGAATCTGAGATCCGTAAGAACGGCTCCCTACACGACAACGCCTGTAACTCCGAAATCCGTCTCGCCGAAGCTATCGCGACAAGGAAAACCGTCTTTAGAGTAAGGTCCTTTAGCGTAATCCGCTTTATCGGTTCAAACGGAGGCGAACACAAAGCGGAAAGAACCCAATTGAAGTTCCAGGACGGACAAGGATGACGCAATGGAGGATGTAAATGCTTGGCCCCCCGAAGAAAACGAGCTATATCCGGGTGGAGGGCCTGAGACACCCCGTGCACCTTGCCCCTGAGACAACCGAGCGCCGCTACCTGGACCCGAAGGGTACTGCAAGACTGCCCGTTTGAGAGACCCGCCTGAAGAAAAGCCAGAACATCGGATACGGGAGCACACATAGTATCCACCTTACGATCCCTACACCAGTTCTCAAAAACAGTCCACACCCGCACATAGGTCAAGGACGTCGACTGCTTCCTGGATCTCAACAAGGTGGCCACCACCGCATCCAAATAGCCCTTCCTCAATAAGCAACGCCTCTCAAACACCATGCCGCGAGACAGAAGTGATCCGCGTCCTCCAAACAAACGGGGCCTTGCCGGAGAAGAGCCGTGGACTCCTGAAGTCTTAGAGGAGGTTCCTCCGCCAAGAGTAGCAGATCCGCAAACCAAGGCCTCCATGGCCACTCTGGCGCCACCAGAATCACAACCCCCGGATGCAGCTCTATCCATCGGAGGACCTTGCCGATCAGGGGCCAAGGAGGAAACATGTACAGCAACACATCTGTTGGCCAAGGGAGCACCAGCGCA